>NW_007727704.1:79637-159642 GCF_000696425.1 Galeopterus variegatus | reverse complement strand
ATAAGAAATACATAGTAACGTTAAAATAAAGTTAAAGCTTTCCAGAATGCTCAGAAGTAGCATGTCCTGGTTAATTTATTTTTATGGTTAATGGATTCAGAGTAGACAAATACCTTTTACAAAGGCTTTCAATAACAAACAGTAGAGCAAAAAAAAAAAAAAAAATACAATAAGATTAATGAGTCTTCTGTTTTCATATGCAAAAGTTGTATATATTGAAAGAAGATGAAGGAAGTGGGGTGGTATCAATGCAGATTTCATTATAAAGTGAGAGTAGACAAATACCTTTTACAAAGGCTTTCAATAACAAACAGTAGAGCAAAAAAAAAAAATACAATAAGATTAATGAGTCTTCTGTTTTCATATGCAAAAGTTGTATGTATTGAAAGAAGATGAAGGAAGTGGGGTGGTATCAATGCAGATTTCATTATAAAGTAGGAGGCAGCTTGTCCTGTCTCTAGTCTGATAGTTGCCTGAACTGCAGAAGCTGTCAAGTGTGTGCATCAGATAATAACAGTGGGGAAGGACTTGGAGGTGGAAGCATTTCTTATTTATGTGTTTAGCCAAAACCTGGTGTTTAAGAGTACTAACTGTGGAGTCACCTGACTCAAAATTCTTCCCTACCCATAGCTTTATCAAGGTATAATTGACAAATGAAAATTGCATATATTTGAAGTATACAATGTGTTGTTTTGATATATGCATACATTATGAATTACCACAGTCAAGCTAGTTAATATATCCCATACCTCACATAGTTACCTTTTGTGTGTGTGTGTGTGTGTGTGTGTAGTAAGAGCACACAGATCTACTTTCTTAACAAATTTCAAGTATACAATACATTATTATTAAGTATAGTCACTATGCTATACATTAGATTTCCAGAACTTATTCATCTCATAACTGAAAGTTTTTACTTTTTGACCCAAACCCTCCCATTTCCCTCACTCCCAATCCCTGGCAACAACTGTTCTATGCTCTGTTTTTATGAGTTCAGTTTCTTTGGATTCCATGTATAAGTGAGATCATGTAGTATTTGTCTTTCTGCATCTGGATTATTTTACTTAGCATAATATCCTCTAGGCTCATCCATGTTGTTACAAATGGCAGAATTTCCTTTTTGTAAAAGGCTTAATAGTATTCCATTATGTGTATGGGTGTATGTGTGTGTGTGTGTGTATATACACACACATATCACATTTTCTTTATCCATTGATGGATATTTAGGTTTTTTTCCATATTATGCCTATTGTGAATAATGTTGCAATGAACATAGGAGTGCAAATATCTCTTCAAGATACTGTTTTCTATTTATTTGGATATATACCATTTTTCGTATAAATAGAAAAAAAAGTAAAATTTGTGTGGGATTATAAAAGATCACAAATAGAAAAAGATCTTGAGAAAGAAGAACACAGCTGAAGGCATATCACTATCTGATTTTAAGGTATATGATAAAGCTATAGTAATCAAAACAGTATGGTACTGGCACAAAACAGGCATATATACCAGTGGAACAGAATAGAGGTAATCTATGCAAGTATGGTCAACTCATTTTTGACAAAGCCACTAAGAATACACAATAGTGGAAGGATAGTCTTTTTAATAAATGGTATTGGGATAACTGGATATCCCCACACAAAAGAGTAAAATTGGATGTTATCTTACATCATACACAAAAATAAACTCAAAATGGGTTAAAGATTTAAACATGAGGCCTGAAACCATAAAAATCCTAGAAGAAAACATCATAGAAAACTCCTTGACATTGGTCTTGGCAGCAATTTTATGGATATGACACCAAAAGCACAGGAAACAAAAGCAAAAATTAACAAGTAGAACTGTAGAAAATTTCTGCATAGCAAAGGACACAATCAGTAAAGTGAAAAGACAACTTATGAAGTGGGAGAAAATACCTGCAAACTATAAATCTGATAGGGGACTAATATCCAAAATATATAAGGAACTCATGCAAGTCAGAATTCTGATGCTGTAAGTTCTTGTCCCACTAGTTGTTTGACTTTGATCAAATTATATAACTTGTTTCTACCTCTATAAAATGGAGATAATGATAACTACCATTTATTGTCTCCACACACTATGATGCAAACTCATTCAGTGTTCAAAACTGTGTCTATGAGAAAGACAACATTCTATCTCATTTTAAACATAAGAAAATTGAAACACAGAGAGGACACATAACTTGCCTAACATCACACAGTAAGTGGTAGAGTTAATAATTGGTAAGTTGGCTGATTTCAGGACTGAGCTCCTAACCACCACATTGCATTGCCTCTCTCTATAAGTAATATGATGCGGTAATATAATGCTACACTGTAAATATGAAAAAGTGCTATGGGAATTGTGTAGGCTAAGAAGTAATAGAAGTGAGTTGCTGGCACAAGAAAAGCATCATTATTATAATGATAACTACCATTTCCTGAGTCTTTATAATAGAGTAGGCAATAAGTTGGTTGCTTTACATATTTCATTTCATTAAATCTTCGCAATCCCTTGCCAGGTGCTGGTTACTATTCTTATTTTATGGGTGAAGAAAATGAGAGTTTAAATAATGTGTCAAATGTCCCACTTGTTAGTAAGTGGCAGAACCATAATCAAACCAGCCTGAGTCTTAGACCCCTGCTCTTTCCTCTGTGTCATAGTTCCTGTCCACCGGTGAAAGACCAGGGGTAGGAACTGATGGGCACATAGCTCAGAGTTGCACAATAGGGAAATGGTGGGAATAAAGATGAAGCATAATCTAGTTCAAATGCAAAATGCAAACTAAGAATCTTAGACTTTACCTTGCAGACAATGGTGAGCCATTCATATTTGAGCAAGAATGAGACCAGAAATTGTCCCCCAAACACACCCTGTGAGCCTCTGTTGCTGTTGCTGCTGTCATTCTAACCACTTCAACCCCCAAATGCATTCCTCAAAGCCTGGTAAAAAGTCTCTGAATAAGCCGTCTATGGTGGTCATACTTTCCTCTGAGTTTGTACACTATTTACTGAAAATCACTTCTCATTGAACATCAACTGGAATTATTATGCCCTGCTCATTGCTTGCCTGTTCATCCAGGCTGCAATTTCCTAGAAAACTGGCATTGTATCTTAAGTTTCTGCCTGTTATGTGCTTGTCCTCATGTTTGCACATAGTTTGTGCTTAATAAGTGCTATTGATGATGCAATGGATATGGCATCATTTTAAAAAGGCTGCCTCATCTCCCAAAGAGCAAAATAGAGGAGACATTTCTTCCTCGTAAAACATCAGATAATCTGAATCCATTCTGAGTTGATCAACAGTGACCAACTTGGGAACCTCCATTTCCCCAGCTATCCAAAGGAGTCAACATTGCCTTTGAGGACTATATGTAAAAAGGGAGGGATAAACTAGAAACTATTCCTAGCATATAGCAGGGCTCTACTAGTAGCTTGAAAGTAGAAGGATCATGTGAGTTTACAATCAGAATATCATATATTCAAATCCCAGCTTCAGCTGGGTGCAGGGTATCTGGTATAGACTGAGTTATGCGCCACCTCACTGCCCTCCAAATTCATGTGCTGAAATCCTAACCCCCAGTATCTCAGAATGCGACTGTATTTGGAGATATGACATTTCAAGAGGTAATTAAGTTAAAGTTAGGTTGTATGGGTGGGCTCTAATTGAGTAAGACTGGCATCCTTATAAGAAGAGGAGATGCGGACACAGACACATACGACCTTGTGAAGACAGGGAGAAAGTGACCACCTAAAAGCCAAGGAGAGCGGTGTCCAAACCTGCCAATACCTTGATCTCTGACTTTTACCCTCTAGAACTGTGAGAAAATACATTTCTGTTGTTTAAGCCACCCAGTCTGTGGTACTTTGTGTGTCATTCCTAGCAAACTAATTCACTGCTTAACCTCCTCTGCACCTTGGTTTGCTGTATAAAAAGAGCTAACCACACTTAACCCCAGGGAATTGTTGTGAGGCTTAGATATGATTTAAGTAAAGCAGATACTCTATGAATGAGACCTGGAAGATGTAGTGATGGCGGGGACAGTAGAAGGAGGGTTAGTGACAGGAAAAATATTGTTGACTCCAGCCCACCTGAATGTAACCTGGATGAAAACAGGGCCATTGAGGGGACTGACTGGGAAAATAATTGTGAGGTGAAATATAAATTTCAACTTCTGAAATCAAAGTGCCTGTGTCCGGCTCCACAACTGATCACATATCTGATCTTGCTTATACTCAATCTCTCTAGATGTCGCTTTTCATCCCATTAAACATGACTTGTAGAATCTACTTCATTAGGTTGTTAAGAAAAAGAAGAATGGTTAATTCTCATGGGATACTTATTAGTATGTGGTGGAAACTATCCTAAACCCTTTACCTGCATTAACTCTTTTAATATGAACAAAAGTCCTGGGGATTAAGTAACATTGTTATCCCCATTGTTATAAGGTAAGGAATCTGTGGCATAAAGTGGGAAAGTCACTTGCTCTAAATCACAGAATTAGTAAAAGCAGGAGCCAGGATTCAAACTTAGACAGAAAAGCAGAAACGAAAAGAAAAAGTGAGATGTTAGTTCAATAGACATTACATTATCTGACTTTATTATTCATTTCCAAGCTTTGTAATGGATTTCTTCCTCATCTCTGGGAGAGCGATCACATTCCTACCAGGACTAGAATCTTAACCAGACAGTATTTGGAGACATGTCCACCTCTGCCATAAGCAATATGCTGGCATAAGCATCTCTCAGAGATCTTCTGTTCCCAAGTTCCTTGTGGCAGTCATGAAGGCTCTCTAACTCCTGAGCGCATGGTTCTGACCCCCTCATAGGCAGTGGGGCCATGCAACTAGCTCTGGCCAATAGGGTGTGAACAAAAATTAGATGTGTTACCTTTGGGTTCAGATTATTTAATTGCTAGTGTGAGACTCTTCTGACCTGTTTCCCTGTAACATGGTGACCAGCAGTGTTTGTGAGGTTGCTTGCTCTTTACCTGGGTTCCTGAGTGACTGCAATGACCAGAACAATCCTTCTGACTCACGATGAACATGCAGCTTAAATAAGAAGTAAACTTTCAGTTTAAGCCACTGATATTTGAGGGTTGTTTGCTACTACAACTTAACTGATAACTGATGCATTCATTCTATTAATTTTAATCTTCTGCTTTTTCTTCCTGTGTCTTCCCCGTTTAAAGTCTTCTTTCTCCTTCTTTGTTTCTTTCTCTTTCCATCTTCAATTCTGTCTTTCTTCCCTATATAATTCCCTTCTACAGTCTTGTTCACCTTGGGGTGTCTCCCTGGGTAACCTAAGTATAATTGTATTTAGGGGCAAGGTCACTCTATCTGCCCTCCATTCTGTTTCAAATTAGGATCAGAATATGGAACCAATCCTAAATCCTGCTTAAGAAGTGCAGCCACTAATGCCTGGTTTTTGAAGGCTTAGGTGCAGCCTGGATTACTGCAGCCAAATCATGTACTTCAGATCTTATCTTCCTAATGATAAGATTGCATCCACCCATGACTGCATGGAGAATGTCCATTTAACAAGGATAAAAGAAGCTGATTTGTCTCTAAAGGGCCTTGAAAATTCACTCTACTAGCGTGAAATGGGTCAATAAAAATAAGAAATGAAACTGAGGTCAGAGACTTTCCCTGAAAGAGATAGTAAATAGGATCTGAGTCATCTTTTATCTCCCTGTCCCATGATGCTCCTGCAGATTCACCTGTAAAGGTACAGATTAATATAGCCAGAGCAAATGTGTTCATTGCTGCATGGTGCCTCCAGAAACATGGTCTCCTTTTCCCAAGAGGAAATAAGGAACTGTGGAGAAATCATGCAGGCCAGGCTGTAGCCTTCACAGGCGAGACTATTTGCTTTAATTCCTAATTCTATACTTACAACGAAAATCCCAGGGCTATGTTCACTGATGATGAGTGGGGATTTGGCTAGATTATAAGTATTTTAAGAGCAGGGATAAGATCTTGTTCAAGATTATATCTCAGTACCTAGTACAGTCCATGGCCCGTAGTAAATGTTTATACTTTTTGATAAATTCTTGGATAGATGTACGGATAAACTGCATAAGTTGCTCTCTTAAATCTTTCCCTCTCTGTCTCTTCCACACACACACACACACACACACACACACACACACACACACACACACACACACACATTTCTATTCATTGACTATACTCTCTATTGTACATTATATATAATATATATATAAATATACGTGTGCATGTGTGTGTATACACCATTTTATTTACAGCTGTATACACTACATTTGCCATAGTGTTCTACTCTGAGTACCCCAATAAATGTTTATGGAATTAATGATCTAGTTATCCTTTATGTAGGAGGAAGAGAATGTGCTGGAATTGAGAAGAAGCTACTCATATAATTAATTGAACACTTACCGAGTGTTGACTATGTGACTGTTCCTCCGCTAATCAACAGGTACGAGGATATGAATAAGGCAAGTCTCTGTTACTCTCGTTTTCGTGAGGAGTATAGACCGTCTCACAAAGGATCTCAAGTGAAGTTAAGTGAGAAAAGGGTGAGGTCAAAAGATACAGATTGGAAATTTCACCCAGAGGTGAGGAAGAGAGGAAAAAATAACCTCTTTGAATGGCGGCCCTTGATCTGGTCATCGGGTGGATGAGTCAGAACTTGCCATTTGGATACATCACAGGAAGAGCATTCCAGGCAGAGGGAGTGAAAGGAGGACGATGTGTTATAGTTCACCTGACACTTCTACATTCATTTAAACATTTATCCTTCGCAATAACTCTGGGCATATAAAGAGGACAGAGGTTATGTATCACTCTGAAAATCTTCAGGGGAGGCAAGTGGGAACGTCAGCTTCCTGCATCCTAACAAGATGCACTCTTCAGTGTGGTTTGCTCCATCCTGCAAAGCTCAGATCAAGTCTCCTCACCTCAAGGAAGCCTTCAGATTCACCTAGCAAAGGTTTCTACCCTGTGGGCTCAGAGTCTATCAGCTTTGTCTCCAGCAAGCTATGTATCAGAGAAGTTATCTTCATTTTTTCATCTGCTAAATTAAAGTTTTAAGAACATCTTTCCCTTGAAATTATAGTATAATGAACAAGACAGTACATCGTGCGTGGTTTGGGCATAGCTGCTCAATAAATGTTTATTGAATCTGAGCTTTAGTTTTTCAAATATTTAATTGGGAATAAGGAAAGGTGTTTCTTTGCTTTTTTACAGAGATGGTGAGGCTCATGTGATGTATGCACGTGAAAGACATTTGAATCCCATTTCCACCATTTGCCAGCTGTGAGGAAGTCAGCAAGTTTATTAACCTCTCAGTTCCTTGTTTTGTTTTTGTTGTTTTTCTTCTCATCTATTAAATGTTATGATAATACAATGCGTGGACAGAGGTAAAACACAGAACAGTGAGTGGCACATGGTAAGCATGGATGAGTATTACCTATATAATTCCAACTACATATGGCATCCATTCCGTAATACGGACTGCTTGGAGTTAGTAATAATAATAACAATAATAATGAAGCATGGGAGCTTAGTACTCTAAAACTCTTTCCCATGCTTACTTCAATTATTAAAGGAACTGGTAGCCTGAGATCAGGGACTCTGTCAGAAAATTCTAACTCCTGTCCCATGGTTCCCAGCCATGGTCACCAGTCTGTGTGTTCCTTGGTTAAAAATCAAGGCTGCAGGCACTCTCCTCCTCTGAGCCCCCTCCCTCCTCTGCTGGAGGACACTGTGGGGTTATCTGCCTTTTCCCCAGCAATGCTGGCAACACAGGCTTTCCTGCTGCTAAAAATATGCAGCTGAAGATTCAAGGTGAACCAGATGCATTGATTTTCAACCTGAACAAAGATGAGAGGGAGGAAAAATAGTATTCAGGGACTTCAGCGTGGAGTTGAGTGGCATGGGGGACTTAAGATATTAGTTAAAATAAAATTGTTTTGAATCTGTTGGAGTTTCTAACTAGTTTAATAGATAGCTATTAATGTACATTCACTAGCAATGCCTTCTTAATAGGCAGGGACAGGGAATTTCTCAATATGATAGATAGTCCCTCTGGCATATTTAAGGGGTTAATCATCCTTCAACTTGACCTTTATCTCTCTCAGTTTCTTCTCTGATAATATCTATTTCTTAAAGTTTACAGAAGCTTGAAGTCAACAAACTTTCAGAGTGCTCTCTTCTAGGGAATTCAGTAAATTACAATTTCTGAATTAAAACCATACATATAATATTTCTCCAACAATGATGAATAATGTGGGTGCAGCATTTTGCTCTAATATGTATTTTCTATGGAGGACATACAGCATATTTTTATAACAAGGATGACAGAGACTTAGGAAATGAAAATACTGCAAAGGAAATGTTGTAGTGTTTGGTATAATTAGTGAACAAAAATAAATGAATATGAATTTAGTGTATATGTTATATACGGAAATGATCTTGATAATTTTTCTACGTTGAGTACAAACACGTATTGATTATTTTGGCCAGGTAATAGTCTAAATGCTTTCTGTAAATCTCTTCATATAATCTTCACCAAAAGAGTGGTGATAGAGGAAGATAGTTTATTTTATATGTGAAGATATTGAGCTCAAAAGGATTAATCAGCTTACCTGAGATCACACAGATAAGAAATGAAGCAGGAAAGATCAGACCAAAGTCTCCAAAGTGGATGCTTCGTATATGATAGTAAACTCTCTTTCAGTTCAGGGAAAACCAGAGTTTCTATTCAGAGTACAATATAGCGCAGTTTATCCGAGTGGGGGTGTCTGAGCTGCAGCATCAGCATTACCTGGTAACTTGTTAGAAATGTAAATCCTTGGGCCCACCCCAGACATACTGAGTCAGACACTGGAGGTAAGAGCCAGCAATCTGGACCTTAACAAGCCCTCTGGGGCATTCTGATGACTACTGTGGATTTAGTGATATTGGTGAAGGAATCAAGCCTCACAGAGGTAAAGTAAATTGCCCACAATCCCAGAACAGACTCAGGTTTTGAAATGGTTTGTCCTCTCCTAAACACTTACTCTTGCAAGAGGTTGTTTTTCAAGTAGAATATATTTATTACTATTTGAGATTTAGTTTTCTCAGCTATCAGTTAAAAACAGTATAACATTGTGGTCAAAGATGAAGGTTCTAAAAATCAACAGCATCTCGCCTATTTACTAGCTATGTGGTCTAGGTAATTTACTAATCTCTTTGTGCTTACAGTTCCTCATCTGTTAAATGACTATTTAGGCTGTAATGACAATCAAAGAGAAACAGCATGCTTAGTGCTTTTGACCAGCACATAGCACAAAATAGACACTCAGTAAATAGCGAATGTGTCCTTGATATTAATACCTCATCCTTTCTCTCTCTAGATAAGACAGAGAATCCAGTGCCTAGAGCATAGCGGGTACACAATAAATGCTCAGCCCTTTTTGTTCTTTCTAACAGAGGCTTCTTTTATTCCCCTTGGCAGACTAAGTACCTCCCAAACTGGTCTCTCACCTTCTGGATTTTCTCCCTGAAGCCAACTCCCTCAATGTCAAGCAATGAAAGTGAATACTTGGGAAATAAATTCCAAAGCTATTGTGATGGAAAGAGTTAGCTTCAGTAAACTTTAGCATTAAACTGTTAATAAGAGAGTCCACCCCATGAAGGAGTTGCCTTGCAGACCTTTCTCCTAAGAACTCAGGTTACTAACTATTTTCCCTGAAGATGCACCCCACCTTCCCTCCTCAGCTGTCTTCCCCATACACCTCCTTTCTTAGCAGTCCCTGCTTTTTTCTTCATTGAACCTCTGGAGAGTCACTGCATCCCACTTAATAAAACAGTAATTTAATAATATGCTTAATTATTGTTGAACTAATAACAATATTTGGCTGAATACTGTAATTGCATTTTCTGTTTTGTAGAAAATTTAATGCTGAGAAGCAAGTGAACTTGTCAAGGCAGTGTACCACCTGGAAAATCAACAGACTTAACACTAAAGGCTGTGGCTTCTTTTGCAATTATCTGTAATATCCCAAACTCTGAGCAACATGTTCTAAGGATGCTCTGAACCAAGATCAAGAGGAAAAAATTATATGTATATATAATTTTATTGGTAAAGTAGAAGGGAATCATAAGGAAAGCTATACAAGCATGGATTTTACAAAAGGATTTGACAGTTACTAATATGTGATCCTGTAACAGAATTGCAGCACCTCTCTTAAGTCTTAGTTACCTGTCTCTGAAATGAGACTAATAATAATAATGCATACACTGTTGGTCATTGAGAAGCTTAAAAGATACCACAGTAAATAATGGCTGACACCTAGCAGGTGTTCAATAAAAAAGAAACTTCTCTTTGGTCCAAAGAGATGTCCTACAGAAATTGATTATTTTTTTCTGAATATACAAAAATCGGTTGCATTTCTATATATTAGCAGTGAGCAATCTGAAATGAAATTAAGAAAACTATTCCACTTATAATAGCATTTAAACAATAAAATACTTGGAAATAAAATAAACAAAAGAAGTGTAAGACTACAAAACACTCTTGAAAGAAATTTTTCTGGGGGGAATAAAAATACAATAAAAATTATTTATCTATCTATCTATCTATCTATCTATCTATCTATCTATCTATCTATCTATTTATTTATTCAACTTTGATACCTTACAATTTAACCAAGAAGAAAACTTCCCAAAATAAATACATCTATTTTAAATTGACTTTTACTAAACATACAATGAATTTAAACGTATAAGAAAAAAATTTAAAAATGTTAGAAATACAGGTGGAAATTCAGAGATAATTTGCTATTTTAGAAGCCTATTGCTTTCAAATTATTATTATTTTTTGCAGTGTTTAGAGAAAAACATTATACTTGTAAGCACCTATATTAAAAATAAGAAAAATTTCAAATCAGTAATGTAAACTTCTACCTTGAGAAAATAGAAAAAGTAGAGCAAACTAAACCAAAAACAAATATAAGTAGGAAATAACAAAGATTACAACAGAAAAATATGAAATAGGGAATTAAAAAACAATAGAGAAAATCAACAAAACCAAAAGTTGATTCCAGCATTTAAATAACAAATCCAAGTAAAACAAAGGAAAATGGGAGAACAGTGCCCCCAGACTTTGTGCAGAGGAAGCCAAGCTCTAAATAATTTAGGTGAAGTCATTCTGGTGATTTGCTCATCTGTGCTTATTACTCAGTTCATTGTCACACTTCTCTTGTGTCATCTCCATACTTTTTGTCTCCTACATGTGGCAAATAGCACCTATGACAAATTTTTGTTTCCATGAATCACAAGTTTGTTAATCCCCACAGTGTCTCCCTAAAACACATTGCTGCCATTTCACATGATGCTGTACTTTCTGTACAGATCTTTTAGTTGCCTAGTTACTGGCCTAATATTAATATGATATAATAATATTATTAATACCTGCTCTTTCTTCTCTGCAGATTGAAGGGTCTCAAAAGCACTTTACAGGCGTACTTCTGCCTCCAAACTGCTTACAGTGTTTGTCTTTAGTTTCTCTTCCCAATCTTCTATTTCTCCAACGCCTTAAAAAGTCCATGCAAATTTTCTAAAAGACAGGCTCCAGCTTTCTGGGCTCCTGATATTCAATACATGTCAAGACATGCTCTGTTATAACTGCCAAAACAGTTTGGGCTCTACTGATGTGTCCCCAATTGGAGACGTGGAAGTTTATAATCTTGGTAGTGTGATAGAGCCTTTTAAATTTTTAAAGATTTTACTTTTCCACTCTAAAGCAAACTTGATCATTATTTAAAAATAAAAAAATACTGCAAGTGAGAAAAAGAAAACATACTATACATAATAACAGCACCTAAAGGTAATCATTTTGAATGCCATAGCATATTTCCTTCCAATATTTTTTTCTATTCATAATTCTTTTTAAAAAAAAATTTGGCTTTTATAATAATATAATAATACTTATTTATAATTTGTATTCTGATTATAATATATATTATAATAATAATATGATAATACTCATTTATAATTTGTATTCTGATTCTTTCATCTGATTGTTGGCATATACCTGCTTTCCTTATTGCACTCACTTCATTAACATAATTCAACTGGCTGCAAACTCTTCCTCTAATTAGAGGTGTAACCTATCTTAACTATTCCCCTAATGTTGTACCTGCAGGTTTTTTTCAATTTCTTCATATCAAGTAATTCTGTGAAGGGCCACTTTGCTCATAAAGCTTCCATTGCAGCAGGAGGCAACAGATCATAAATAAAAAACATAAAAAATAAATGGCATATTGTGTTAGAAATAAAAAGGGTAGGAAGCAACTAAGTGCCAGTTGCCACTTTAAAGTAGTAACCAGGGTAGGTCTCTCTGTGAATGAGGAGTAGAAAGAGATAGGGAAGTCAGCCATACAGGTATTTGGGGGGAGATCCATCCAGGAAGAAGGAAAAAAGAGTGGAAATTCTTTGAGATAGAATAATTGAAATGTGGACACAAATGTAATTTAAGTTGATTGTCCAGAGTCACACAAAGAGATGGTCTATGACAGAACAGTTTTAGGACCCAGATCACTAGAATTCCATCTAGTGTCTCTGTTTTCAAACCTGGAATCCTCAGATGATAGAGAGTCACCAAGATAGCCTTAGCATTCCCCTCAGTGTGACTAAATTTTAGACAGGTTTCTTCCTGACTATAGGTCCCTGACCTCCCTTTCCTTAAAGCATTTACTTTAGAAACCTTTTCATTGTAAATTATTTCTCTGTCCCTTTGAGATGTAAATTTTCTCCCAGCCTCTTGCAAGTTTTACGACCTAGGAATGTCTTTCTCAAGGACCTGGGAATCATTCTTTAAGATATCAATCATCAAAGGATGTAGTGTCTCTTTCTCCCAGTCTCTGTGGAAGGGAGAAGAAGCCTAACTTCATAAGCTCTCATTAGCAAACATAGGTGGTCTAATCACATTGACTCACCTCTCTGCAACACCCTTTGGTACTTTTCTACTAGCTCACCTCAGTCCTTAAAAATCCTCTTCTCCTGCTTCAGTAGAGTTGAGTTCCATCTCCCATATTGCAATAGTCTTAACCTCTATTGCAATTATCCCTGTTACAATATTCTTAAGGTGTTCCTTGCCTCTTTAGTTCCATCTGGTACAATTTTTCCCTAACAAGAGGTGTAGTCAGGCATTTCCCAAAATGTCTCTCTCATAACTCTGCTCCTCAGAATTAGTCTGCAAGTGTTCATCTTAATAGTTTTATTTAACTTATTTAAGGCTACTTCCCCACAGTTCCACAGCTGCATAGACCCAAAATCTAGGAAGCATTCCTTGCCTTTCTCTTTTCCCACATCCCACATTTCATCCATCAGCAAATCCTGTTGGCTTTACCTCCATAAGTTATCCCCAAACTAGAGCCATCTCTCTGCTTTCACTTGGACCACTGGTCATGCCATCATTATCACCTCTTATTTGGAATAGTGCAATGACTTCCTAACTAATTTCTACTTGCTTGCTCCTTATTCTTTACTCTGTACAGAGCAGGATGAAATCTGTTAAAAGTCAGATTGCATCCCACCCCTCTTCCTGAACTTTCCATCATACTTTCAGTAAATTCCAAAGTCGGCTGTGGCTCCCAAGGCCCTGCCTGCTTCTCTGATCTCATCTCTGCCCACTGACATTGTCATTCATTCTATCCCAGCCATTCAGCCAACAATGCTGTTGCTACTGTGTGGATGCTTTACATGGTTTCCACTCTCAGTATTCAGCTACCTGCTGACATTGTGCCTCCTCATTTCATCTGGCTGTTCCAGCTAAAAAAATAAATCTTGTCATTCTCTGTCAATATGGCTTATTTTCTTAATACATACATACTAGGACCTGATATTATAGATTTATTATTGTTTAATCCCTCCCTTCAGCACCCACACCCACATCTGCACACATACTCGACTGCAAATACCATTCTGTTCACTGCTACATCTTTACGGCCTGACAGAGTCCTGCTATGCAGTAAACATTCAATAAGAGCTGAGAGAATGAGGAAATAAGTGAGAGATGCTGAGAAGTTTTGCAGTAAAAAAATTGCTTAACTTTTTGGTTCACTATTTCCCAAACTTACTGATCCCCCAAATTCTTTTTCATGCAACACCTATTATTATAGACCCAATCTGAAAGTATTGAAAGAACAGATATAATATGTCTGCGAAGTCTTTGGTCCTCCTCTCATGAAGAGGCAGGATCTATGTCCCCCACTTGAATCTAGGAAGCTTCTGTGACTGTTTTGCATAATAATATGTGATAGATAGGGTGCTGTGCCAGTTAAGAAACTGGCAGCATCTATGTTCTATTTTTTGGAGCTCTGAGCTGCCACATGAGAAGCCCTATTACTTTCATAATACCATGCTAAACAGGCCACACATCAGTGCTCCAGTCCACAAACTAAGAGGAACCCAGCCTTCTAGCCATCCACCCCTCAGGCACTAGACATGTGTGAGAAGGTGTCTTGAACTCCCCAGATAGCCAAACCACCAGCTAAACACCATTGAGTGACCTCTGTGGACACCACATGAAACAGAAGAATCTCCCACTGAGCCCTGTCCAATCTCCTGACCTACAAAATCATGAGAAGTAATAAAATGACTGCAATTTTTTAAACAACTTAAATTAATCTATGTCTTATGTATTTTGTTATGCAATAGATATCTGCAACACGGATGAACTCCACTCTCTTCATGTTTTTCAGATGGGAAAACTAAGGCCTACAGAGGAGATTGTTCCTTTCCCAAGGTCTCTTAGTTCATAGCAGAACTGAGACTGGAAACCCCTCATATGACTCTAGTCTGTTGTTCTTTCTATGAGTGAAGAGGTTTAGGTGTTGCTCTGAATCCCTGTTCCCCCTTCTGTCACATGGACTGTCCCTTTTAGGCTAAACTGACACTATTGAACACATTCTGGGTGTCAAACTACAGGACTGGTAATGTTTATGGACTCATTTCATTCAGTATCTCCAGCCAGGGGAGTTCTTTGGAAACCCAGACTGTGCCGACAAGCAAAGAGGATGTCACTAAGGCTATAAAATGAAATGCAAGTCTAGCCAGAGTGTAAATTGACCAGAATATATTTCATTCTCCTGGCTGTGAGGCCTCGAGCTTTTGAATGAATATGTGCTTAACTATTTATAATTGACCTTTGCACAAAGGAACATGAAATTTTTATAGCCCAAAGCTTCATTTATTAACTTTACTGGAGTGTAAAATATTGCTGTTTGCCATAAATTTATACCAGGACAAACAATATATATGCTAATTAGTAGTCATGCCATCATCTGCATGCTGTTGTGTTGGCTGGTCATTTCCAACAGGCAAAATAGCAGAATTCAATCGACAAATGACAATTGAATCACTTGATACTTGCTGTTCAAACAGTGAAGTCTGAAGTGGTGAATTAATGGTGTTCATTATAACAAGTCCATTTCCTTTTCATTTCCTTTATAAATTAGTCCAGGTAACATGCTGAGTCCCTTCGAGAATGGCTCCTGGGAACCTGCTGAGATACACCTGCAAAACCTACAACTCAGCAGAATCCCTCCGGCTCTCAACCTGCAGTTTTCCTGTTCCTTCTGGAGTTTGAAAAACTTACTGATGCTTCAGACTTGAAGGGGCCTTAGAGATCATCTCTATTTGTTTTCTAGAGAAGGAATCTGAGGCTGAGGGAGGTTAAGCTAGTTGACCAGGGTCACACAGAAAGGGAGAGATGGAGCCAGGACTCAAGAATGGGTCTCAGTGAAAAATAAGGCTGGGAAGGCCCTTAGCAATCATTTTGTCCTACCCATTTACAAGATGTGAAAACTGAGGATCAGGGCAGGCAAGTTCAAATATTATATCCTTTGTGAAGCCTGACACCTATATGCAGAACCTCTACTCATGCATGCATCCATCCACTTAATAAATGTTTATTGAGTACCTACTGTGTGCTAGGTGCTGGAGATAAAATGTTTATTCAAACACATATACCCCTTCCTTCATGGAGTCTGAAGTACAGAACGAGAGACATATATTGAACAAATTGTCACATAATTATATACTAGAAAGATGTGATAGAAACTATGAGTGTTATGAGGGTGTGATAAGGGGTGTGATCTTGTCTGAGGAGCTAGATATCACATGAGCTGAGTGAGATCTGAATGATGAATAAGGATTGATAGGTGAAATGTGTTGTGGAGATGGGTAAAAACATGCTCTAGACAGAGGAAATAGCATGTGCAAAGGGCCTGAGGCAGAAAGAAGCTTGATCTGTTATGCAAATTAAAGTTGCCACAGATGTGTGCACAGAATAAGGAAGCATAGCATGAGTCATAAGGTGCTCCAAGTTTTGGTCATTCTAAATTTTGTGGGTTTTAGTTCTTTATCCTAAGAGAGCAGACAAACCCTTTTAGGAACATGGAAATGACATGCAAAAATAGAATACTTCATGTCCATTGTAGTGCATAGTATATTGAATTGCAATGTTGCTCTCATGGCTGTATCATTAACTGTAAAATGAGGAATGGAAACATGTCTATTTCCACTTTACATTTACAGCACCTTGTTCAGTTCTTGGTGGTATGTAAGGAGCATTTGAATAATGCCTTCAACATAAAAACAAATGACGACAACAAAAATAAAACAACTTTTCTGCCATCGCCTACGAAATCCTGGCAGATAAGAGTTTGCTGTTTTATCTTTGCATCACATGAATTATTCCTTCTCTTCTTCATTATAACTGTGAAGATAAAAAAACATGCCAAAGTCACCCTCTCTTCATCTTTGGTGACACAATCCATTTTTTTTTTTTTCTGAGAGCAAATTCCTAGTTGAATACTCCTACAGTGTTATATAGACCTAGGCCTTATGAAGTTTTCCGAGGTTTTTGTCCCTCAATAAGAGTGGCAAATGAAGTTGGTAAGTTTCCCAAGCCTTCTTGCCTTGAATTAAGATGCAATGACTGGAGATGCAGCAACCATCTTGTGACCATAAGTTGACAAATATTAGAAAATGGCAAAGAGAACTAAGTAAACTTAATGTATAGATATCAGTTTCAATATTGTTGAGCTGTTAAAACAATCCCTTATTCTGTACTTTTATTTGCCAAGAAAACAAAAACCAAAACCTTGTATTATTTTTAGCCACTCTGGCCAGTTTTTCTGCTATTTGCAGCCAATCACAGCCCCAACTGTAACAAAGCTTAAGCATAGCACCTATCGCATAATAGTAACTCAACAAATATTTGCTCTCTTCCCAATTCAGTCACCTCCTTTCCACCAGGTTATTTTTCTTAAACATTTCTCTACTGCATAGTGTCTTTATTTGGTTTATCATGTGTATTCAGATATGACAGAGAGAGAGAGAGAGAGAGAGAGAGAGAGAGAGAGAGAATGGAATTACTCTGAGAAACTTAAAACCCTGTTGGAGGATGAGACTTACACAGATAAATTAATATCTCCATATATCACCTTGTTTACACACAGGGACAAGATCTGTGTTCCAAACCCAATTATACCATTAACAGTAGCATAATTTTGGAAAGTCACTTTATCATTTGGGACGTCTATTGACTCTTTTGCAAAATGAGGAGTTTGGGACCATCTCTAAGTTAGTGCTTCTTAAAAAATATTCCATGAACCGTCATTATCTAGATCACTGATGAGACTTGTTAAATACAGATTCCTGGGCTCCACCTAACACGAGGCTGGTCAGATGCTATGGAGCTGAGGGTTAGTGACTGGCATCTTAGACATGCTCCTAGAGTTGTTATGGCACTGAAGTGAGATAATCTTTATCAGGTTCTGTTCTTGACTTAACATTCTTTGATTCAAATTAAATTTACGTAGTTCATTTTAGATTGCACAAATAATGCAGAAAACTGATGTTTTAAAGCATTATTTTAATTGCCTTAAGATGATTAAGATATAAGTCCCCAGTGCATCTGGAGATCCCAGCTCCTTCTGAACCAGAACTGAAGTTAATGACAATTGTTGGATTAAATTACAGGAACCTTCACAGTGTTTGATGCTGGAGCTGTTCACAGTGTTGTCAAAATATCCTCTGTGCATATGTATCAGTGCGGATGTGTGTTTGGACACATGCATGCCTGTGTATAAATATATGCATGGCCACATATGGATGTGCACGTGGGCATGTGTATACCCATGTGCTTAAGCGTATTACTAATGTGTGTGTTTAGGGACTGAATGTCTATCTCTATATGTGCTACATGTACTTACAGATTTCTGCACATTTGTGCTTGCACACTCACAGAAGCCTACACATATTTGTGTAGATGCATATTCTTTTACACCATTCATTGTCAATTCTGGGTTATGTTGGGAATAGCAAACAGTAATCTTCTTCATTCAGCAATCCCTGAAGTGTGAAGAAATAGAAGAAACAGGATGGTTTGCAGAGGTTAGACTCAGGATAATAATTTCATTTAGTTTCTTGAAATGCCTTCTTATAAAGATATATTTTTTTAATGATACAGAGGAGAGAATATTGGGCTTCTGGTCCCAGCACTATGGATAACACATTGGATGGTCTTGGGAAAATCATGTCATCCCCATAGG
The DNA here is from genome assembly GCF_000696425.1 of Galeopterus variegatus. NCBI lineage: Eukaryota > Metazoa > Chordata > Mammalia > Dermoptera > Cynocephalidae > Galeopterus > Galeopterus variegatus. Next base: position 141,056 of record NW_007727704.1, on the reverse strand, counting down.
CCTCAGTTTCCCATTCTTCTGAAGTCTCAGAGCATTTTCGAACCTAAATGACAACAACTTATAGTGTGTGTCTACTTCTGATGGTGACGGTGACGAAGAAGATGATAATGGTGATGATGGTAATGATAGGAGCCACCATTTATTGAGTTCTTAGTTTGTAACAGAACTCTCAAGCACTTTACACGTATCACTTCATTTAATGTTCACAACAAACTTCGAAGTAATACATTTCTCCCCACTTTAGGAAAACATGGCTCAGAGAAATCAATTAACCTGCCCAGTGCTAGAAAGCTAGACATTAGCATAGCTTGAATTCAAATCTATGTCTGTCTGTCTCTGAGTGACCTTAATGGACCACATTGCAATACCATTCAATGAAGAATTATAGAGTAATATGTTACTAGAATAATATTTTGTGTAAATGAGATTTTTATTGGAGGCTCTTCCCAAAGAGCCTTGTTTACAGGGAATAGTTTAGTTAATGAGAAAATCGGGTTTAGGATGAAATCCAGAAAGGCACATTTTAAAACTGGAAGGGATTATGAAGATCACCAAACTCAACTGGCATTACTATATACTAAGGGATTTGAAATCTAAAGAGGTAAAATTACCTGACCAAGGTGACACAATTATAGTTATGCAGCAACAATAAAATTAGTATCCATGCTTGTCCTTTGCAGTCCAAGTCTTTTTTCTACTATCCCTGCAGTCTTCTCCTTTTCTACAATAAATTTGCTCCTTTTATACAAAAAGACAAAATGAGATCAAGGTTACCTTATGGTGTCTACAACAATGAAGAAAATCAGTAGAAGTTTTCTCTACACAAACACGAGTTACCATCATCGTTGTTGTAGTTATGTTGTTGTGCCCTTCTGATTCCTGTCAGCTCTCGGAGGCAGTAGACAGACACCAGGACAAGATAATTAAACACCTTCAAGTGCCTATGAGGACTCCACATGGATCCAGAAGACAGAGCTCCTGTGGGCCAACCGCCTCATTTTCCCAAAGTGCCCCATTTCATAATTAAAAATTAAAACGTTTTCCAAATGAAATAATTTCGTTCATTCTTCTTGCTCCTGTTCCAGTGCCTGTGGCGCCAGCTAAATTTCAAATTAAATAATTCAACTGCAATACATTTAAAATGAATCACGTTTAGTGCCACACTTCTGATTGGCTGCAAAACCAGGACAATTGAACAATGTTCCCATAGATGTCACCCACCGTGGATGTACGAGGTGTGGGATTCTGTTCATGAGGCCTGGCTATCTCTCCCTTCCCTTTTTTCTTATTCTCAATTCTAGCAGCACAAATCTTTTTTCCCTCTTATTCATTTTGTCTCATCTTTATCCCCATGTTCTCTTTTTTCCTCCCTCTGATCAAAAGCTTTTTAAAAAACAAAACAAGGGAGAATCCTCCACGTTGCTTTTCTCACCAGCTGTTCTCTGCTTGCTTTCAACATCTGCTTACTTGCCAAGGCAACAGAGACACATTACAACTTTCCTGATGTCCTGCAGTGGGGAGGCAGGAAGTGAAATGGACTAAGGGGCTGTGCTGAGTCAAAGGCTCCCTCCTACTGGGGCTGCCAGTTTTCATTTGGCTTAGGTTGCCAGGATCTCAGATTCATTATTTCATTTGACAGATGATATTGTAACAACAACTTGCACTGCTAGTGGTCCTTACCTGGGGAGCCAGCATGGCAGCAAGAAGTAATGTGTCAAAGAGCCCCAGAAGGGTAGAGGACATGGGTTTGATGTTGGCTGTGTGATCTTCAGGGATCCACTTAACCACTCTGGACCTCAGTTTCCTCAATTCAACTCTTCCCTGCCTAACTATAACCACAGTTTTATGTAAAAGGGAAATTTGATCTACACATGAATTTCAGGGAAGGTCAACCAGTATTATGAGTGCATGAAGAGAGCCAAAAAAGGGTATCGATCATTATGAAGAGAACAGGGATGATGTTTTCCCCACAAATTAAGTATCCATTGATGAAATAAAATTCCCATTTTATTGCCCAAGAAGGAAAAGAGACTCCCTTTCTCTCTGCTTTCACTCTCCCTCTTCTTCAGAGGGTGGATATTCACTTGTTGAGTTTGAGAGAAGGAGCCAGGTGAGCTCATCTTAGGTTTTTCTGGGCTGTCTCTTCTAAGGACCTGCACACTTCTACTCTTCCATCGCTAAATCACTAAGCTTACAGAGGCAGTCTCTTCCCAGATTGGGTTCAGGGGTGAGGCAGCATAGTCTAGTGCTTCCTATGGCATGTGGGCAAATTTAAAATAAGGGTGAAGTAAAGCAAACCCTGAATGACTGCTTACCTGCTTTGTCTTCCAATAAGCTTTTGTCAGTAACAAACCTGGAATGTTTGGTCTTGAATCTTATTTCTCAAGAAGTTCAAAATATTGTAGAGGAAAAGCTGGTGTTATTTATCAATCCTCTGATGCTTTTTCTTTTTTTCCTGCAGAGACCTGAGGAAAGATACAAAATACCATTTCAAAGAAGAAGGGACGGAATGGCTCTTTGCAGCTCTGTAGAGCCACTTAGGACAAACGAAAGCTATTACAGGGAAACATTTCAACCCTAAAATGGTTCTGGGGAACTCTCCCAAGGTAGAGAGCTCTCCTTCACAGGGGATTTTCAAGCATGCTGTCATTACCACTGTGTACTCCTAGGCACTGGTTGGTTTGCATTGATGTGGAAATGGATGATATGATTGTGGAGCATGTTTGGGAATATCCTTGGGTCCTACTTCACAGGTGCAAGCTCTGTCTCTTTCTTTCACAAGGGCTTCCTTGGTGGTGGATGCCAGGATAGCTGTGGTATCGAATAATTAATGATTGTGTTTGTCATTTGTGGCAGCCTGTTTACATAGACAGAATACGAGTCTACAATGCTGTGCTAAGGACACAGTGAATGCCTTTTCTCTCTGTCAGTGCACCAGACTGGGGGACACACACACACATGCACACATATTCATGCACATGCACACACAAATATTCAAGGAGGCCATTTATTTGTCCTATTTGTTATTAAAATGTTACTGAGACACATAGACCTTTTGGAGCAAATATAAGGATTAACAAAATGGAAAACTATTAAAAAGAGCAGAATTTAGCCCCAGAGAGACTACCAAACTATGGTACTCAAAATAGTCAGGCCCATCACCAGGGGCATATAGAGGAGACAGAAGATTGGAAACTCCACCGTGGGGTGTGACTTCCAGCAATGTCGAGGCCACCATGGTTGGAGACCAAGGGACAAAATCACGGATCAGCACATATTATCACAAAGTAGCTGGTGCCGGTCAACCTAATTTCAGTGGCTCATGCTTTGTTCTGGATGCTGCACACTGGAAAGTTCCTACTGACTCCCTTTGCAGTTATAACTGACTCTGGTGGGGTGGGATTTGGAGAGGAAGAGAGCCTGCCAGCCCTACAGGCACAGAGAGGCCTGGGGCTCACACTGGCCGTGGAGAAGGGCCCCTTGTTCATTCCTGAGTTTAGCCTGTTCTTGGGTGCCACAATAGTCACCAGCAAGTAAACATTAAAGTCACCCATCCATTTTCTGCATTTTCATTTTTTTAATTTAAATATTAATCGGCAATAGAGAGAACACAGGATCTACAGTTAGTGGTGAAAGGTTGAGAATAGGCAGGTGGCAAATCAATTTATTTACAGATTCTCCATCTGAGGTGTTAAAACTGTCATGCTTTTGTTTGCAGGTTTCAAGTTAAGTCTAGGAAAAAAAAGTGCAAAGTAATTTGGGGAAAGGTACAAAATGGAAAGTGTCCCTTTCCTGAATAAGACTCCTTAGTAAATATCCAATTCACCTAACCTACAGAAGAGTGGTGGCTGAAGACCTAGACTTGAGATGGGGCTTGACTATTTTCCAGTTCTGTGCTTCTGGTTAATTTATGTACCTCCTGCTCCCCAGTCTTCTCATCTATTTAGTAGTAATGGTCGTAATAATAGCACTTCCTACATCAGGTTGTAATTGCAGGACCTAACTGATATTAAACTATTGTAAAATCTAATATGCCAGAGTGTCTGTTTTTTCCCCATCTAGAGTTTGGTGAGATTTCTGTATTTAAATAAAGTATATGGCATTCATATACAAAGGCCCGGATGAGACCTGACATAAATAAACAAAAGGTAAATCTAAAGTAGCTAAATTCTCATTTAGCTTTGCAACCTAGTAGTTTCAAAATTTAATTTTACCCTTGAGCTCAGTCTCCTGGGAGTACCAGTTAATGTTCCATTTACATGCTTTGAGGGGCACAAGGCCATGCAGAGAACTTCTATTTTGGCAAAAACAACTGAACATGGGGTGGGAATGGCATGGGCAACCAATACAGGGAATGCACTGAAGACCATAAACTGCCACCCTATCACACCCCAGATATTTTTGTTTGACAGTTTTGTCCAAGTCTGGTCCTGGTTTGACTCAGTGAGCCATTAAAAACATCATGGCTGTATCCCCAGGAGTCAGGATTCAATGGACGCTTGGGCACATTTTCTTCCATACAGGGACCTCATTTTTCTCATCTGAACTATGAGGCAAATATCCAGAATTAGTGTCAACCACCTGGACCATCAGCATAGGAATCGTTCTAATTTAGACAGATTCCTGAGCTCCACCCAGACCTAGGATGAGAACAGAGTATTCTCATTGTCAGTAGTTTTCCTTGTAGGGAATTTCACTCCCAATAATATTTAAGAAGTAGTGGTTGCAAAAAAGTCTCAGAGCCATACAAATTCTAGCATCCTTGGCTTTCTTTACATTCACATGCCTGAAGCAAGGTGCCCACAGAAAAAAAATAAAAATGGAGAAAAGGAGCCCCAAAAAGTGGCTCCATAGCACTGGGAAAACCACCAGACAAGTCTCACCATCTGTGCCGTTCTCTGAGACCTGTAATGAAAGCAAAGCAGAACTGGTCTTCCGTTGTGATTCTAGGGAAGCTTCATGCACACATATGCAGATACCTCTCTGAATTGGCCCATCTGAAGCCAGGACTGCTGGAGTGAAACATAAAATATCACAGAGTTGATTTAATGGCCTTTAAAAGTCCCTCCTGAGTGGCTGGGGAGCTCCTTGTCTGTATCCCAGTGCACTGCTCTGCTCGTAAACCTGTCACCATCAATCGCTGCCCACCATCCTGATTGCATTCGGGTCACACATCAAAGGGAAGGATGCAGTTTCTGAAGGGTTCTGGTGTGCTGTTGTGTCATCCATAACCCTAGGCCTGGTCTTTCCTCCTTTTCTATGGTAGATGGACATCTAGCTTCCATTAGACACCTCTCTGGAAATATTGGTGTCACCTGCTTTAATTTGGAACGTTCACTCCCGAAGCTGCCTGGAGACAGAATCTGAATTTAATCCAAGTGTTTCTTCCCTTTGCTTTAGCCCTAGAATTAATGAGCCATCCATATTTTTGTCTTTCTTGAAATTTGTTTTTCATGGCTATTATTCCAGACTGGCACTTTCCAATAGAAACATAATGTGAGTCACAAGGTAAACTACATGTGAAATTTAAAATTTTCTAGTAGCCACATTTAAGAAAGTAAGAAGAAACAGGTGAAATTAACTTTTAAAATATTTAATAATATATTTTATTTAACTCAATATATTCAAAATATTATATTTCAACATACAATCAATTTAAAAATTATTAATGAGATACTGTATTCTTTTTCTTCTTGAACTAGGTCATTGAAATCTGACGTGTATTTTATACTTATTAATATATCTCAGTTTGAATTAGCTATCTTTCAAGTATTTAATAATTATGCTTGGCTACCACATTAAAATGAGAAGTTCCAGACCAATAAGAGAGAGACAGTTTATCTAATGATTCCTTTATGCATTCAATCAAAAATTTATTGAGCACTGACTATACAGCAGACATAGTTCTGGGCACTAAACTGCAGAGATAAAAGTCATCTGCCATCCCTGTCTTGGAATTTATAATTAATTATGGGTGTCAGACAATAAACAAGTAGAGAAATAAATGGACAATGTAATTTCACACAATAATAAAGGGTATAAAGAAAACCAAAAAAGGTTTATATGAACAACCCAGGGAGAGAAGAGAGCTGGACTAGATCAAGTTATAAAAAAAAAGAACCTCAGAACAGAAGCCTAGATGATAGAAACTTATTCGCTTACTTTTTCATTATCTTAACAACCAAACATATACTATCTTAGGACCTAGGTGGTATTAGGTGCTATATGGAATATTTAACTGATTTTCTGATGCATGAATAAGCACTAGAATATAGTGAACATTAGACTATAATCCCTATACAACCAGGAAACAAATCCTCAGGGACTAGAAAAGTGTCTCAACACCACAGCTCCTCAATATAACAAGTGAATTAAAGGATAGCTACCCCTCATGATCCTTGGTTTTGAGATTAAAAGATGTAGTGGAAGGTTGAACATGTTAATTCTTTTTGTTTGTTTGTTTTTAGTGTTGTGAGATTTGGTCTGTTCTCTTTAAGTGAGAATATAACCTCAATAAGCACTGTATTCCTGCAGATGAATCTACCCAGTGGTGTGGAGAAAGGAGATATTTTTCTGCTCTTCCTTCCTAAGACATATGAATAAAAGTCCAGGCTCAGAAAAATGTGCTCTTAAGTGCCGAGATAATTTGTGAAAATGCCAGACCTTTCTTACACAAGCAATTTGCAAAGAATTGCAGAGATTAAATAAAATTAGAAATGTAACTTCTACAGCACTGTATTTCAAATAAGTAAGAGCCACTGTGATCTTGTGTGTGTGTGTGTGTGTGTGTGTGAGCGTGTGTGTGTGTTATTGTTGTTGTTTTAAGTAGTATAGTATTTTATAAAGCAACAGGAAGAAATTGCTTCAACAGATCAATATTTTCAGAGCAATAAAAGGTGATTCAGGATAAGGGTCACTCATCAGAGTGTATTTTTATGGCAGTTAAATCTGGTTCGTTAAAGGAAAAGATACTTTTAGAACTTTTATTTACTGTGTTTATTCATTTTTAGTACTTTTCTTTTTCCTCTTCCCTCTGTGACTTTGATCTAGCCAAGTATTCTTCTGCCAATAACAATAACTAACACGTATTTTAACACTAACCAAATACCAGATATTTTGCTACCTGCTTCAAGTGAATTGTTTCAATTGATACTCAAAACAGTCCTATTATCTTGAGAAAATTGTTATTGCATTATATAGATGTAGAATCCAATGGTAGTAAACACTGAAATGTTTGCCAAAGACCACAGAAATCAGTTCTCAAATTTTTGGTCTTAGGAAGTGTTTTCTTTCTTTAGTGAAGATGCTGTGTTAGTTTTCTATTTGTGCTGTAACAAACTACCACAAACTCTGTGACTTAAAACAATGACATAGTCAAAAATCAGTTGAGCATATTTGTGTGGGTCTGAGTTCTCTATTTTATTCTATTCATCTGTGCCAATCTATATAATTAATTAATCTATCTATACTAATTAATACAGCCATTATAATGCTTCTTAAGATTAGGTAGAATGATTCCATCCACTTTATTTTTCCTTGTCAGAAATTTAAAATAATTGTCTATATCTACCAAACTACCTTGCTAAGATTTTGATAAGAATTGAGTTAAAACTGTATATCAATTTAGAATAATTGACATCTATACTATTTTGAGTCTTCCAATTCTTAAAGGCAGTATGTTTCTCTATTTATTTAGATCTTCCTTGATTTTTCTCTTCAGTACCGGGTAATTTCAGCAAATAAGTCCTGTACATGTTTCTTTAGATTTACATGTATTTCCTCTTTATTTTTGCAGCTATTTCAAATGGGATTGTATTATAAACTTTAGTGTCCATGTGTTCATTGTTAATTTAAGAAAATGTGATTTACTTTTATGCTTACGTTGTATTCTGTGATCTTGCTAATCTCACTTATTGGTTCTAGGAAGGTTTTCTTTTGTTTTGCTTTGATATTTTAGATTTCTTGGGATTTTTTAATGTCTATCATCTGTAAATATAATTTTTTTTTGTGTGTCTTTTGTCTTTTTTCCGTGTCCAGCAACAGATCGCAACCCTCAGTGTTGCCCCCGTACCAGACCGGGGACCGGCAACAGGATCGCAACCCTCGGCGTTGCTCCCGCGCCTCGCTCAGCCAGTGAGCGGGAACTGGTCTGTATGTGGGATCCGAACCCTCGGGCGGGAGCGCCACCGCGCTTCCCAAGCGGTGCACTATCCAGTGAGCCACCGGGCCGGCCCTGTAAATATAATTTTTTAAATCGTCTTTTCTAATTTATATGCCTTTTATTTAATTTTCTTGCCTTACGGTAGTAGCTAGAACTTCCAGCACTATGTTGAGTAGTAAAAATGCATATTCTTGCCTTGTTACCAATTTTAGGGCAAAAATATTCAGTGTTCACCATTAGGCAAAATGTTAGTTGTTAGTGTTTTTGTTTTTTCCTACTAGATAATCCTTATGAAGCTGAAAAAGTTGTTTGTTGCTATTTTCTTAGAGTTTTTATTATGACTGGGTGTTGGATATTGTAAATTTTTCTTTTTTCCTACACTGATGAATATGATCAGGTAATGTTTTTCTTTACCCTATCGCATGGTGGATTACTACTTTGAGACCAACTGCTCTGTTTCATCACAACTGTTCTGACGCTGACTAGAGTATAACAGTTTAACTTTGGCACTAACAAACTGAAGTTAGTACAGACTTTACAAGTTAAAGGACACAATCCACAATAAAACTACCCTTACTTCAGATGCCAGCCACAATTTAGGGGGTCCCCAGGCCACCCAGGCTTCTGACTGGTTACCATGACCCCACCAGGTTTAAAAATTTTGTAGAATGACTCACAGAAGTCAGAAAAGCACTATTGTTGAAGGTATACCTGTTCCCCAATGTTCATTGCAGCACTCTTCACAATAGCCAAGAGCTGGAATCAGCCCAAATGTCCATCATCGGATGAGTGGATACGGAAAATGTGGTATATCTACACAATGGAATACTACTCAGCTATAAAAACGAATGAAATACTGCCATTTGCAACAACATGGATGGACCTTGAAAGAATAATATTAAGAGAAACGAGTCAGGCAGAGAAAAAGAAATACCACATGTTCTCACTTATTGGTGGGAGCTAAAAAAATAAACAAATTAATTCACCCACAAACACACACAAAAAAAAAAAAAAAAAAAAAAAAAAAAAAAGCCCGGGGGGCGGGGGGGGGAAGAAGATATAACAACTACAATTTTTTTGAAGTTCTTACAACAAGCAAATGGAAAGGACATGCTTGGGTGGGAGTGGGGAGAGGGAGGAGGGAGGAAGGTTTCGGTGATGGGCCATAATAATCAACTACATTGTATATTGAAGAAATAAAAATTAAAAAAAAAACAATGAGTATATATTACTTTTATGTTTGGCAATTTAATATGCAAGAATAATGACTTTTTGTGTTTTTAAAAGTAGAACCTGCTCATTATCGAGTAAGCAATGGAGAAGAGTAAAAATAAGAATGTTTTTATAATAACCCAAAATGATTATCATTAGGTGAATGATATTTCATGTCTTTAAAAGAAAAAAAAGAAAAGAAAAAAGAAAAGCACTATTGTTACTATTCAAATTTTATTATAGAGGATAAAACTCAGGAACAGCTAAGCAAAGGGACACATAAGGTAAGGTCTGGAAGAGTCCTAAATGCAGATCTTCCATGCCCTCTCTCTGTGGGATCATAGCACATCACCCTACCAACACATTAATGTGTTCACCAACTAGGAATTTCCACTAAGCTTTAGAATCCAGAGATTTTTATTGGGGCTTCATCACATAGGCACAGTTGATTAGATCATAGCCCATGTGATTAAACTTAACCTCCAGCCTCCCTCCCCTACTCAGAGATCAGGATGGATCAAAGTTCTAACCCTCTAATTATGTAGTTGGTCATCCTGGTGACCAGTCCCCATCCTGAAGCTATCTAGGGACCCACCATGAGTCACTTCATTAGCATAATAACAGTGACAGTGATCCATAAATAGCAAATACTTCTGTCACTCAACAAATTCCAAGGGCTTTAGAAGGAACCAAGCACAAAGACCAAAAAATTTATTATACAACAATTATATTAATTTGATTTTCAAATATTGAAACTCCCTTGCATCTCTGAAATAAACTTCACTAGGTCATGGTATAAAATTATTTGTCTATATTTCTGAATTTTATTTGCTACTTTAAAAAAAAATTTCTATTTGTGTCTATATTCATTAAAAATATTGGTCTGTGTTTTTGTTTTTGTTCTGTTCGTTTTTGTTTTTAATACTGCCTTGTAGGGTTTTTGTATGAGGGAAAAACTAGCTTCATAAAAAGAACTGTAAGTGTTCCCTTTTATTTTCTGAAAGAAATTGTGTAGAATTGGTGTTAATTTTTCTTTAAATATTTGGTAGGATTCTTCAGTAAAACCATCTGTGTGTGTAGGTTTCTCTTTAAGGGAGTTTTTAAATTGTAAATTTATTTTCTAGAATAGTTATAAGGGCATTCAAATTATCTGTTTCATGTTGGGTAAGTTGCATAGTTTGTGTTTGTCTAGGAAGTGATTCATTTCTTTGAAATTGTAAAATTTATGTGCATGGCATTGTTGGTAGTATTCCTTTCTTATCCTTTTGATGTCTCCAGAGTCTTAGTAATATTTCTAATTTTATTCCTATATTGGTAACGTGTAGTTTCCTTATCAATTTTGCTAAAGTTTTGTCAATTATATTGCTCTTTTTTTAAAAAAAAAATTCTTTGCTACATTAGTTTTCTCTATTAATTTTATTTTTCTAATTTCATTGATTTCTGATGTTTATTATTTCATTTCTTCTGCAGAAATTGTAATATGTTGTATTTTCATTTTCATCTGTTTAAATGTATTTTTTTTATTTCTGTTGAGATTTCCTCTTTAGTCCATAGATTATTTAGAAGTGTGGTGTTTGTTTAATTTATAACTGGAGGTTTTCTTGTTATTTTTTAAATTGATTTCTAGTTTGATTTCATAATGGTAAAAGAACACGCTCTGTATGATTTCAGTTATTTTATATCTGCTGAGGTAGTTTGATGTCTCAGTCTATGGTCTATCTCAGTATATGCTTCATTTGCACTCTACAAGAATTGGCGTTCTTGTTAGGTGGAGTGTCTTACACATGCTGAATAGGTCCTGTTAATTGTGTTATAGAGCTTTTCTATATATGCTTGCTAATTTTCTGTCAAGTTTTTCTATCAATTATTGAGAAAGGAGTGTTGAAATCTTCAACTATAATTGTAGATTTGATTATTTCTCTCTTCAGCTTTTGCTTCACACATTTTGAAGCTCTTTAGTGAATGCATATTTAAGCTATGTCTTCCTGGCAGATTGACACTTTTATCATTCTTTAATATCCCTCTGTCTTTGGTAATTTTATTTGCTCTGAAGTCTTCCTTATCTGATTTTGATATAGCACTCCTGGTTTTTTTTGATTAATATTTGCATGATATATATGTGTTTTTTTTTATTTTTTTGCTTTCCAACTAACTATACTGTTATATTCAAAGTGAGCTTCTTATAGACAGCCTGTAGTTTGGTCGTATTTTAATCAAATCTGCCAATCTCTATCAGTTTAATTGGTATATTTGGACCATTTATATATTATATATTCTATGTTATTAATAAAATTTACATATTTACATATATGGCTTAAGTGTGTCATTTTATCTTTTGTTTTCTGTTCTCTCTGTTTTGCATTTTTCTGTTTTCCTTTTCCTGTTTTCCTGTGGGTTACTTGAAATTTTTTGAATTCTATTTTCATTTATCTATAGTTTTTAAAAATTTTTTTTTATCTCTCTGTATAACTTTTTAATGTTCACTCTGTATATTACATTATGTATACATAACATAGTCATGTTATACACCTTGACAATTTGAGTGGAGTATAGCAACCTTAGCTCCCTTACTGTCCTTTTACCCTACTTCATTTGTAATACAATTGTCTAGATGCTTTCTATACAAACATGTATAAACACATCAGACAGCAATAAGTTTTTGCTTCATGCATTAAACATAATTTAGAAAACTTAAAAGAAGAATGCCTAATATATTTACTCATATTTTTGTATACAGTATTATAGTATTCTTTTTTGTCCCAATATTCCAAAGTTTCTTCCTTAATTATTTTCTTTCTGTTTAGAGAGCTTCCTTTAGAAATTCATTTAGAATATGTTGGATAAGAGCAAATTCTCTTTGTTTTTCTTAATTTGAGAATGTCCTGTTATCCTCCTCATTTTTAAAGCACATTTTGGCTTGGTATAGAATTCCAGATTGCCTGTCATTTTCTTTCAACACTAGAAAAATATCGTGTAACTTTTTCCTGACCTCCATGATAAAAAAAAAAAATGCACTAATTTAAATTTGTTTTCTGTAAGTAAGATGTTTTTTCTCTTGTTGCTCTGAAGATTTTCCTTTGACTTTGGTTTTTAGAAGTTTAATTATAATGTGTTTTGGTGTGGTTTCTTTGAATTTATCCTGTTTTACTCTGCTTACTGAATCTTGACAAACTTAAGTTTTCAGTTATTATATCTTTGACTACTTTTTTAGCTGTGACATTTTCTTCTCTCTTGAATTGATGACAGAAATGTTAGACTTTTGTTATAGTTCCACTGGCCCTTGAGGCTTTGTTCATCTTTTTTTAGTCTATTTTCTGTTTGTTGTTTAGATTGGGTAATTTTATTGTCCTGTCTTACAATTTACTGATTCTTTCCTCTGTCTCCTTCATTCTGTTCTTGACACCATCTGTTGAGCTATTAATTTTGGTTATTGTAATATTCAGCTTTAAAATTTTTACTTAGTTCTTCTTTATATCTTTAATTTCTTTGTTGAGGCTTTCCATTTTGTAATTCTGTTTCAAGCTGTTTGTAATTGTTCTTTGAAGCATTTTAAAATCATACTTTCTTTAAAATATTTGTCAGATAATTCTTAGATCTCTGTCATTTCAGTGTGACATATATTGATTGACTTTTTAAAAAATTTGGTTTAAGATCTTCTTGGTTCTCTTTGTGAAGTTATGTTCTATTGAAATCTAGATTTTTGTATTATAAGAGTCTAGATCTTATTTAAACCAATGCTTTTTAGCTAGATTTTTCTGACACCACTTCAGAAGAAGGGTCCACTGCTTCATTATACTGGCAGGTGGAGGCAGAAGTCCAACTTACCTGCTTGGCTTCCATTTTCACCAGAGGGGAGTGACTCCCATAATTACTCTTCATCATTCCTCATTACTGAGCACGAGCTCCCAAAGTGGTCTCTGCTAATATTGTGGAGTGGGTGGCCTAGTTACTGTTGGGTGGTAATTCAGATCTGTCCTTCCAGTAGGTCTATTTCATCACTCCAATGAGCAGTAGTAGGATACCTGATAACTGTAGTGTGGGTGTGGAAGTCTAGGTTCCTTATGTAGTCTCTAAAACACCCTTGAGTAGAGAGGCTTGTTATCAGCTATTGGGGTGAAAGTTCCAGCTTCTTAGTTTGCTTCTCTGAACACCACCCCAACAGGGATGATGGGTATCTCTTTATAGCTACATGAAAGTGGAAGTCTAGGTTCTCCACTTGACCACTGCAGACACAGGAGGGGATGGGATCACATTCTTTTCTGTGGTGTTTGGCTGAAGTAAAGCAGTTATTCTCTACATGTGTTCTGTCTTGCTTAACTGACCCTTTCCTGATGCTTTGACTGGAGACATCAATTTTTTTTTGGGGGGGGGGTTGTCTGTGCTCATTGGTGTCTCTGTGTTGTTACCTTCTTTAACTCCAATTCTGACACATATAAATAAGAGTCTAAGCAACTTAACAAGGAAGTGATTTCTCAGCTTCCAACTTCCCTAAACAATCTCCCTCTGTTTTTCAACTTATCAGTCTTCTCATATTTTTCCCACATATGATACCCATGGTTTTTAGGTGTATGCCACTGCCTGTTTTTATAAATAAAGTTTTATTGGAACACAGCTATGCCCATTTGTTTATTTTCTTTCATATTGTCTATGGTTGCTTTCATACCACAATGAATAGTTGAGTAGTTGTGAGAGAGACTGTATTGTTTGTAAAACCTAAAATATTTACTATCTGGCTCATTACAGAAAAAAAGTTTGCTGTTTCCATGTACTTATACAACATTTCCTGGAACTTGCAAACACCACTTTTTTATCCTAATTGCCAGAAAGTGATCATATTAGAAAGCCTGTTAAAGACAATATCTGTTCTATGTGATCCATGTCCAGCTAAAATTCGGAGTTCCTATTACTATAGAAAAAGGTGAGAATGGATACTAGAGAAGCATAGGACTCTTTGTGACACACAGTTTTGTAAAGGCCTTCTCTTCTCTTGAAATCTTATAGCAAGCATTTCTAAAAAACAAAAAATAAACAATAAAACAACCACCCAAAAAACAAATTTTATAGAATGATCCACAAACCAACAAACCAACCCAAAGTAATCACAACAAAGCAAAGCTGTGTTTACATAGTCAAACATTATCCATCTTATATCACGCTTTTGGAAAATCACATACATCATTAGCCTATATAGTTTTTTAGAAAACCTCCATTAAGAAACCTAGTTAACTTTGTTTAAACTAACATTTCCCAAACTTATTTAAGCAAGACCTTCCATCACCACTTTATCTTCCCCAAACTGCACTCATTATATCCTGTGGAATGGGAGTTCCACAGAACAAATGTATATTGTATTCATATTTTTAAAAGTTAACAAGGCATATTAGTATTTTAAAAGCTCTGTGAAGTTCTGGCTGAATACATTCTATTTAATTTCTATATCCGTTGTTTCCCAGACTTGGTTGACTACAGAATCATTTTCCTTATACACTTACCAAAATCCTCAGAGCTGTCCTATTTGGGATTTATGTTTCCATTAAGGCATTTATTACATTTTGTTTTGTATTACAACTGGGTTAAATAATTTGTATACTTCTAAGCCACAACCTCTACAATTTATTTTTTAATCAACTTAGTTTGAGATACTATCGTCAAAACTATGGTACTATTATGCAGTTGCCATTCATTAAATATTATTTAATAAATGTCTGTTTCTCACATTCTTACCAGGGTAAAATGGCTGTGTCTTACTTATTTTATCACCCACAATAATAATAATGATAGCTACTACCATTTATTGATTCCTTGTGCCAGATTGATTACATATATTTTGTCTTCATAAAAGCTTCATGAGATAAATATTAAAATCTTTAACTATCAAGGAAGAAAACAAGTCTAAATCTCAGACAGATGAAGCTGCATATTCCAAAACCATGCACCCAACAATTCAAACAACGGTCTTTCTGCTTTCAGGGTTGTAATTGTTTTACCATCTATTTTAAAATATATTCTACATGGCACCTGTGTCCACAGGTCCGGGATAAGTAGCTCATTCGCTCTCTGTAAAGCTAGCTAAGCTAGCAGAACAGACGTTGGCTCAGATTCTGAAAAGACCTGTGTACATAGAGAATCTTCTCTTTCTCCCTTATGGTGTTAAATCAGGGAAAGTGGATATCTTTAGGTTGCTGAAGTGACCATTTATCTTGCCTGGTAATCAGCCTTCAATTTTTGTATCTTGCCCCCTCTGAGGGACAACTTGTCCTCCTGAGCTTGATCTGCATTGATCCTTCAGCTTAAATCCCTAGATAAGGCTGCATATCAATAAAATCCCTATTATCATTATTATTATTTTTTACCGAGTCATCAAAGAGTGGGCTGTCAAGATGGAAGACATAATGAATACCAGAATAGACAAGACTTTGTGCTGATTAGAAGGTAAGAAATACACCGAGGGAAATAGAAGAACCTATGATGACTGTGTGCGTTTTTCTCATTCAAGACTGGGATAGGAAACAGTGTAATTATTAATAACAATGATGATGATAATGGTGATGATGACAATGATGATAGATAACATTTATTGAAAACTTACTACGTATCACACCTATTTTGAGAACTTTATTGTATTAACTAATTTAATTCTTACACTAACCCTTTGAAAAAATTATTATTATCTTCACTTTACAGATGCAGAAACTGAAGTAGAGAAGACGAAGCAATGGCCATGGGGTAGAAGATTAGAGAGAGAAATTAATCAAGGAACTGGTTTTGTGTTTGAGTTCCAGGAAGCAGTTACCACCAATTTGGAATTCCTTAAGACACTTGTGCATGCTTGATTACACATAGTTGAAGGAAATGTGAACTAGTAAACTTGTGTCAGTTCTAGTATTGCCCTGAACATTAGCCTTCTGATCTGAGAGGTTCCTTAACTGCAAAACAGGGTTAATGATTAACCCATGGCTTTCTGAGGTGTCTCAAGGACTGAACAGGTAAAGTATGCAAAACATCTGGCCCATTGCAGATTCCTGGCCAATGCTTCCTTCTTTCTGCCTCTTTTTTCTCCCTTCATCTCTCCTTCTATAGGAATAGCTGTGAGGAACACATAAATAATGATTGTGAAAGTGCTGTATAAATAAAAGCTTATTTATTTACAAATCATTTTAGATTACAAAAGTAAAAATATTTTTCAATGCACAGAAAAAGCGGAAAGATACAAAATTATGTTCAATAGTGTTATTCAAATATAATAGCTCTTTGCAAACTATGTATCCAACAAGGGATTAATATCCAGAATATATAGAAAAACTCAAACAACTCAACAGTAAGAAAACAAGTAACCCAATTAAAAAATGAGCAAAGGAGCTGAATAGATATTTCTCAAAGGAAGATTTACAAGTGTCCAACAGACACATGAAAACATGCTCAACGTCACTCAGCATCAGGAAAATGCAAATTAAAAGCACTTTGAGATATCATCTCACCCCAGTTAGACTGGCTATTATCAAAAAGCAGAATAACAGATGCTGATGAGGATGTGGAGAAAAGGGAACGCTCCTACGCTGTTGGTGAGAATGTAAATTAGTGCAGCCATTACAGAAAACAGTTTGGAATTTTCTCAGACAACTACAGATAGAACTGCCATACAATCCAGCAATCCCACTGCTGGGTGCATACCCAAAGGAAAGGAAATAATCATGTCAAAGGCATACCTGCACTCCCATGTTTATTGCAGCTCTATTTACAATAGCCGAGAGTTGGAAACAACTTAAATGTCTATCGACAGATGACTGGATAAGGAAAAGTGTGGTACATATACTCAATGGAATACCACTCTGTCATAAAAAGAATACAATTCTGCCATTTGTAGAAACATGGATGAACTTAGAGAAAATTATGTTAAGTGAAATAAGCCAGGCACAGAAAGAGAAATACTGCATGCTCTCACTCATAAGTTGGAGCATAAAAGAAAGAAAAAAGGAAAGAAAGGAAACAAAAAAAAGGAACGAAGGAAGGAAGAATTACAATAATGCATTGAACTTTCAAAAAAAGAGAGCAGAACATAAGGTGGGAAAGGGGAGGGGGAGTGGGGTTAGGGAGAAATTAATTAAGGGTCACAAAAATTGATTACATTTTGTAAACTTGAGTATACTAATTATCTTTTTTGGATCACCACATATTGTACACATGTATTGATATTCAAGACTGTACCCCACAAATACATATATAATCAATTATGTTCTAATAAAAAATAGTAAAAAAACCCCCACCCAAACAACAAATATAACAGCTCTTATCTAAGCTGCACCATAGGCTCCGTGAAAACACGATGCAGTCCTATACTTATTAAGGAATGTATTACCAGCATCTAACATAATGCCTGACAAATAGTAGGAGCTCAGTACAGATTTGTTCCAATAAATAGATATAACTGTGAGTTTTTTTTTTGTTTTTTTTTCTTTTTGTCTTTTTTCGTGTCCGGCAACGGATCGCAACCCTCAGTGTCGCGCCCGTACTGGACCAGGACCAGCAACGGGATTGCAACCCTCGGTGCTGCGCCCACACCTCGCTCAGCCAGTGACCGGGAACCGGTTTGTATGTGGGATCCGAACCCTCGGCGGGAGCGCCGCTGCGCTCCCAAGCAGCGCACTGTAGCAGTGCGCCACCGGGCTGGCCCTAACTGTGAGTTTTTAATTACACATTCAAAATTATTTTTCAATACCACCATGTTCCTAACTTAATGTCTCTTGCTGTTTATAATCTAGTGTTTCTTTGTCTTAGCTTGGGTGTGTGCTTCTGTTGTAGAGATAAGATGCACTACAATATATAATATATAATATATATAATGCATATAATCTGTATAATCCATTCTCTATAGTGACTATTTGTCTTCTCCAGTTTTTTTTTTTTATTTGTTTTTTATTTTATTTTATCTCATTTTGAATTATGCTAGTACTACTGTCCTTCCGGTAATCTTTGTATACCTCTGTGATTATTTCTTCAGGACAAATTCTCAGTAGAATTGCTTGGTCAATGAGTCTGTAGATTTTCTACAATTGTGATATGTATTGCCAACTCATCTCCCAGTAACTTTTCTTTAACAATTTAACTAACATGTAAGATATTAAAAACAAACAAACAAACAAAAAACCTGTTGTTTTACTTTCCTTAAATCATCTCTTATATATTGTTTCTATCTCTCACAACTCCTAGGATTGTGTTACAAACCATGAGGAAAACAGTACAGAACAATGAAAATGCAAGTACAAATTTTACCTTTCTTATATTAAAAACAGCAGGAATTTTTTTATAATACTGTACCAGGAGATAAAAGTATGTTTCGAGACACAGTAATAATTTTGAAGTCCATAGTGGGCCCTTACATAAAAGAAAGCTATGATACATTCTACTGAACTGCTAAAATGATAGAAGAAAAAAAAAATGCTGTGAATATGGGATTTTGGTGTGAAAAAGAGCTTACTGGTTATGAAGAATTTCCTCATTCAAATACTTTGCAGAAGATACTAAAGAATCTCTTTCTTTGAAATTGTTTATTTTGTTTACTTCCCAAACTGTCTACTGGTACTCCCATGTTCATTGTAGATTTTTTTTTTAAGGATTATAGAAGCTATATTCCACTTGAGTATAGGTAAAAGGGTGGCCTGAATTGTTGGGTAAAGTCTGTCTCAAATTTGCTATGTGAGATTGGACAACCTACTTGCCTGTTCTGGGCCTTGGTTTCCCCATCTCTAGGATGTATGGCATGGCCTGATTGTCTGGAACTGCTCACTTCCCTTCTCAGCTCACTTGTTTCATCCACACCAGCTGTCCTTATCTTCCTCAGACTTGCCAGGCTCCTTTACAGCTCAAGACCTAGGATGCTTTCCCCAAACCCCACCAGTCTGACTCACTTTTACTGACCCACAACGTACTGACTGATCCACATTGTTTCAAGACCGGAACTATCCTTGCGTTTATGTCATGACCTTGAAATGTTACTCCTGGTGACTGTCACACTCAGGACTCAAGATTTCCAATGCAGAATAATTTTCTGAGCTTCCCTTTGCAATACACCAAAACCTTCAGAACAATTTCTGGCCAGCAAGGTCCAGACAAGCAAAATATTATTAAACTCCTTAAAGGAACTGAACTGTCCCTGACTGACACATCCTTTCAGGAATGGGGCAAGAGGGTCTCTCCAGCCCTCTGAGTTTTCAGGAGGAGAAAAGGGGGGAAAAAGGAAGACTAGCTTTTGCTAAGGAGGGGCTGACATGCACACACACACACACACAGGGATTATCATTAAGTAACTTTATTTTTTAAGCAGTAGCAAAAAAAGACGGTAAAATAGAGGGATAAGTGCAGTCTTTGGGGGATTTATGCAGGCATGAACAAAGTGTCCCCCAAACCCAGTATAAGATGTAAACAAGCAGGAGTCACAGTGATTTTAAAAGCTGCTCCACTTGCCGTCTTTAGGTAAAGTGCTGCTGTAGCTCACTCCAAGTGAAAGCTGGGTTAGTCTGCACTGTGCCTGCTCTACTTCAATCTAAACTCCTTGGGGGATTATTCTAAAGACTCCAGTGCAGCAGCATAATAATACCTCTGCAATGCTACTTTTCCTTTCTCCACTTGGAAGGATGTAAGCACAGATCTGTCTCAGCTCATCTCTAACCCTCTATTAGTTCACTTTTCAAATAGCTGAGGGCAGTTGGAAGATAGAAAAGTTTACCCAGCCATGTTTTTCCCCCCTTCCCCCTTCCTCACTCTTCCTGAATCTTTAAAAGGCAGTCAGGTTGGAGTAGCAGCAGTGCACAGGATGTGAGGTGCTGCTAGGTGCCCCGGGGCTTCTGTACACTGGGTTCTGGGCCTCTGGCAAATTGCCTTCAAGTAACTAAACTTAGACCATCATAGCTCCTCTATTCATTTTCCCTTTCTAAGCCTGCTCCAATTCTATTCCCCCCCACCACCACCAAAAAAATACCATATTTTTAAATTGTGCTTCTTGACTATCCAACTTTATGGGTCATCTAATTCTTCTTTTCTCAATATCATAGGAAGCTCTGTGATTTACCCCATTTCCTTAATTAAAATATTATGATGTTGGCCCACTGATTGTAGAATAAAAGATGAATAGTTTAATAAGGCTAAAATCTTTGCTGTGGGTTAAATGTGTCCCCCAAAAGTTGTGTATTGGAATCTTGACCCTGACTGTAACCGTGTTAAGAGGGTGGGAAATCAGGTTATGGTATTTGAAAGATGGATCCTTTAAGAAGTGATTGGAATGTAAGGACTGTGCTCTCATGAATAAATTGATCTATTCATGGAGTAGTGGGTTGGTGGTTTAATGGGTTGTCCTGGTTGTGGTTCTGATGGCTTCATAAGGAGAGCAAGTGAGAAGGTTAGATTGCTTGCTCATGCCGTTCTCTCACCAGGTAACATGCTGCATTGTCACCACCAAGAAGCCCCTCACAAGGTGCACCTCTTGGTCCGTGGACTTCCCAGCCTCTGAAACTTTAAGCAATAAATTTTGTTTCTTTATAAAATACTCAGTTTAGGCATTTTGTTATAAGCTACAGAAACTGACTGGTATAGCCCTGTTTCCTACTTTCTTTTCTTTACTTTTACAGCTTCACCTTCTCTCCTTGTCACCTCATTCTGAATCTCTTTCAGTTCCTATAAGGTTTCATTTTTTTTTTCCAGATATTTGTGCAGTTCCATTTGCAGGTAATGCTCCATACTCTCCCTCTTTACAGCTTTTACCTGGTTACTTCACTTATTCTTCAGTTCATATTATTGATCTAGCTTCCTCATTGACTGCTGCACACAGCAAGAGTAATTGTCCATTGTCCATCTCCCAAGTAGACCATAAGAGGTGATGGAGTTTGGATGTGTTGTCCCCTCCAAAATTCATGTGGAAATTTGATTTCCAATGTGGCAGTATTGGAAACTGATTGAGTCATGGGGGCATATCCCTCATGAATCGATTAATGCTCTCCCTGGAAAGGAGGAGTAGTGAGTGAGTTCTCACTCTATTAGTTCCTATGAAAGCTTGTTGTTTAAAGGACCCTGGCAACTCCTCTCTCTCTCTCTCTCATTTCCTCTCTCTTGCTTCCTGTTGCCATGTGATCTGCTTGTATCCGCTGGCTGCCTGCCACTTTCTGCCATGAGTAGAAGCAGCCTGAGGCCCATGCCAGATGCAGCTGTCCCAGAATCGTAAGCCAAATAAACCTCTTTTCTTTATAAATTACCCAGTCTCAGGTAATTCTGTTATAACAACACAAAATGGACTAAAACAGAAAATTGGTACCAGGAGTGGGATACTGCTAAACAGACACCTGAAAATGTGTATGTAGCTTTCCCTTGGACTTTGTGGAAGTTGGAACTTAAGAGTTGTGAACCAGAGTATCTGGAGGAAGAAATTTCTAAGCAGCAAAGCATTAAGAATGCTGCATGGCCACTTCTAACAGCCTACTCTGAGTTATGGTAGCAAAGGCATAACACAAAACCAGAATTTAAAAGGGAAGCAGAGCATAAAGATTTGGAAACCTTGCAGCCTGGCCATGTGGTAAAGAAGAGAGCTGGAGAACAATGCAAGGGTGAAGCAGATAAACTGGTTCCTAAAGACATTATCTTGGCAGTGAGGCAGCCAGATTCTAATAGCAAAGAAAATGAGAGGAAAGCCCTGCAGGCATTTGAAAAGTCTGGAAGGGTGCCTCACCCATCACAGACCCTGAGGCCTAGAAGGACTGAGTTATAATGGATGACAGACCTGGGGCACAGCTGCCCTTGGGAACCTGCTCCCTGCATCCCAGCTGCTCTGAGCAGAGTGGCCCCAAGTGTGGTTCATGCAGCAGCCCTTGGGAGTAGAGGTCCGAAAACTCAGTGTCATCCATGTTGTGTTAAGTCTGCTGGCCAGGAGGATGTGAGAGCAGTGGAGGCATGGCAGCCTCCACCCAGATTTCAGAGGACATAAGGAAAAGCCTGGGGGCCCAGGCAGAGACCTGCCACAGGGATGGAGCCACTGCAGAGGTCATCTACTAGAACAATGCCAAGTAGGAAAGTGGGGTCAGAGCCCCCACAGAGAGCCCCCACCAGGGAAATGTCTAGTAGAGCCAATGCAGCAGGGCTGCAGCCAGGACCCCAGAACTTTGGGGCCACTGGTAATGTGCAATGTAGGCCTGGAAAAACCACAGGCATCAGCATTGCCCACTGTGCTGTGCCTGAAAGAGCTGTGGGAACAAGGCTGCCTGATGCTTTGGGGGCTCAGATGCCCAATTGTGCCCAGGATGCAGAACTTGGAGTCAAAGAACATTATTATGGAGCTTTAAGACATAATGTCTGCCCTGCTGGGTTTTGGACTTGTTGGGGCCTGTTTTTCCCTTCTTCTGGCCTATTCCTCCTTTTTGAAATGGGAAAGTATACCAAATGTCTGTTCCACCATTGCATCTTGGAAGTAGAGAAATTTGGTTTTGTTTCACAGGTTCACAGCTGGAAGGACTTTTGCTTTTGGTCTCAGATGAGACTTTGGACTTTAGACTTTTAAGTTGGTGCTTGGACAAGCTAAGACTTTTGGGACTGTTGGGATAGAATGATTGTATTTTGTATGTGAGAGTGACATGAGTTTTGGGAGGCCAAGGGTAGAATGATGGAGTTTGGATGTGTTGTCCCTTCCAAAACTCATGTGGAAATTTGATCTCCAATGTGGCAGTGCTGGAAACTGATTGAGTCATGGGGGTGGATCCCTCATGAATGGATTAATGCTCTCCCTGGGGGAGGAGGGGTAGTGAGTGAGTTCTCGCTCTATTAGTTCCCACGAGAGCTTGTTGCTTATAGGACCCTGGCACCTCCTCTCTCTCTCTTTCTTGCTTCTTCTCTCTCACTTCCTGTCACCATGTGATCTGCTTATACCCACTGGCAGCCTGCCACTTTCCGCCATGAGTAGAAGCAGCCTGAGGCCCATGCCAGATGCAGCTGTCCCAGAATCGTAAGCCAAATAAACCTCTTTCCTTTATAAATTACCCAGTCTCAGGTAATTCTGTTATAGCAACACAAAACTGACCAAAACAAGAGGTCATGAGATCAGGGGCCTGTCTGTCCTTTATGTTGTTGTGCTAGTGCAGTGATTACTAATTGTTCACCAGTATCTGTTATCCCCTTACTTCATTAGAGACATCTTAAATTTTAGCAGGGCATATGGCCACCCAACTACAGACTATATACATATTCTAGTTGCTCTTGCAGCTTGTTATGGTCAAGGAATTAAATTATGGTCATTAGGATGTGAGCAGAAATAATGCACATCACATAAAAGAAATGGTTGTAAATAATCCTGCCTTTTAACCCTTCTCCAAAGGCCAGAAGAGGTTGAGAAATAAAAGCCATATTTTGAGAATGGCAGAGCTGCCCTACCAGTCTTGGACAGCCTGATTCTACATGGATACGTGAAAGAGGAAGAAAGTTTCAATTTGTAGGAATCATTTTATTTTGGGTTTTATTATTATTATTATTATTATTTTATTTTTATTATTATAGACTGGGTTCTAGATTTTTGTAGGTAGGTATTCAGTAAATTATTTCTAATTGAATGAATGAATCGGTGGAGTCTGATGACCAGCTGAACTTCCCTATTTTTGTCATGATTTTCATTTTTACTGTGTCATTGTTTCTTTCTCATCTTAGAGCAAAGGGTCCTCCATAGTCAAGAAAACATAAAAGTATCCAGGGATATGAAAGAGATAGAGAGGGAGAGAGAGAGAGAGAGGGAGGAGGGGGGGGGAGAGAGAGAGAGATGCTATAGTAGTGAACATTTATTAAGTTCTAGTTAGTAAAGTGACAGGCACTTCTCTAGGCACTTTGCATGCATTGATTCATTTAATGCTAGCAACTATTTTAGGACTAGGTACTATTGTTATCCCCATTTTACAGATGGAGACACTGAGGGCCATAGAGGGTAAATGACTTGCCAGGAGTTAAATACAGTTTGGGTGCCTGGCTTTGAACCCAGGTAGTCTGACTCAAGAGCCTAAGTTCTTAATCAATGTGTCACATTGTCTTCTGAAGAATAAAGTTACCAAAATCATAGAATGTGAGAATTGAGAAAACATTAGAAAACACTTAATCTAGTGCAGAGTTCAGTCCTATTCTACTGAAAGCAAACTTGGCCATGTAATTTGGTTGTGGTCAGTGGAATATTAGCACACATGATGTGAGAAGACATAAAAATGTGCTGTACTCCTATGATCTTCCAAGAGAAGCATATACCCCAAGATGCTGATTCAAGAAAAGGGTGGAGACACATGGAACAGCAGAAACCAAACCTAAATCCTAGAAACAGACCCACTGGACCTGAAAAACCAAAGTGGTCCTGCCATAGTCAGACCCACGTGTGAGAAAAAGAGAAAAGCTTGTTGTCATCCACCACTGAGATTTGGAGTAGTTTATTACTACATCATTATTACGGCAATAGCTAAGAAATGTGGTATGATTCCTCTTTGCCACTTGTGCCTTTCACTAGACCATTTTATAACCATTTCACATCTTACTTGCTAGAGCTTCCAGAGTTGAGACAATTGAAGAATGATGAATGGCATTCAATATATTTTTATGAATTTGCATAAGTTTGGAGGGGTGTGGAAAGCAGAAATTTAGAGCTGTTTGGAAAACATCTGTCTTAGTTTGTTTCTGTTGCTTATAACAGAATACCTGCAACTGGGTAATTCACATGAATGATCTTAAGGGTATTTATAAGAAAATAAAATTTATTGTCAGAAGTCCAGGGAACACATCTGGGGAGGGCCCTGTTGGTGGGTCGTGACTCTTCACAGCAAAGAGAGTGTCACATGGAAGATGGTGGAAGCAGAAAGAGAGAGAGAGAGAGAGAGAGAGAGCTTCTCATGCACTCTCCTTTTAAAGCCATCTGAACCAAGCCCACAACCACCATCTTCGCAATCTACTTACTTCTTCAAGGCCCCATCTTTCAATTACCATAATAGGATTTCCCACCCTCTTAACACTGTCAAAGTGGGGTTAAGTTTCTATTACATGGACTTTGGAATACACAATTCAATCCACAGCAATATCCTCCTGTATAGAGTATATGAACTTCCCAGAAGGCCACTGGACAAGTACTTGATATCTTGTAGGATTCTCAAATATGAAACCAAATAGTGCAGCCTACAGAGGCAGCAGCATGAGTGACTGAGGCTTGTTCCTTAAGATTATTTCTGTAATAATTCTGTTGACTAAAATATTGTTCCTTGTTATCACTCTTTATATACTTTGCTCATTGTGATGTAATTTTTTTGTGCATAAGGCTGCCTCTGCCACTAGCAAGTCAATTTGGTCAGGACTTACTTCTCTGAAATCAAGCTTAAAATTTTGGTACCATCTGATCATTTTAGGGTCACAAATCTAGAATCCCTGATTTCTATTGGGTTAATCACCTCTGCTTCCATGGGGTCTCAAGGAGCTGCAAAATAAGCAAGTCATGATAATGCAACAGGATTAAACATTATTAATTATTATTAATTACCAAAGTACCTGATACTGCAGTGCAGCACTCTAGATTCGGAAGGTTAGGTTGATGCGTATAACTTTGGTTTAAGGTCTAAATAGGGCATTTTACTTCTCCTTTTGCACAACCTATCCCCCACTGCAATATAAATCTTGAAATCTTATGATTTTTTAATACTAGCTTGAAGGAAATAAAATGAGGTATGGACAGTAACATGTCCAGTTGTGAGAAGCACCATGTGGATCAGTTTACCTATTCCACCATAAAGAATAGAAAGCAAAGCACAAGGGAGGAGATTTGCCTTTCTAAGTCTTACTCTTAGTCTAAATGAGTACATGGGAAGTATGGGATCCTGTATTTAAGGCACGGTACTCTTGCCTTCTAGGGGATGTGGCCTCTGCTCCCACCAATCAGATGACTCTTCCTTTTTTGTGAGTGCCCAGGTAAGGATAGCATGGGGATAAGGACTTGAAGTATTGCTCTTTTACACTGTGAATCATTATACCTCATCATCTGTGTTAAGTCCAAGCAAAGGGTAGCCACCCCAGAATATTTATTGAAAGAATAAAAACTTGTGCTAGAGACAATGGAGGCCAGAAGAAACTATGCAATAATCCACAAACTTGAAGAATGGATAATCAGGAGAGATCTGAAATGCCTGGAAATCAGTTGATCAACACATTTCCTGTGTTCTGTGTGTTAGGACTTAGGGATACAAAACCACATGAGATAGAATTTCTGCCCTCAAGGGACTCATTGGCCAGGAATGACACAGTCAACTACATTTATAACTCTGGCAAAAACCATGATGGAACTAATAGAGGAATCTATGTGACCACAGAGATAAATGGACCTTAGATCAAACAAGTGAGGACTTTCTAGAGGAGGTGAAATCTAAGCTGGGTTTGGATGGTGAGTAAAGATGAAAAGGAAGATGGATAGGTAGACAAAATAGCAAGACAAACACAGAAGGCTTGTGTCTGAGTCCATCAGGCTGCTATAACGAAATACCTTAGACTGGGTAATTTATAACAATAGAAACTGCTCACCATTATGGAGGTTGGGAACTCCAAGATCAAGGCACCAGCAGATTCAGTATCC
The DNA here is from genome assembly GCF_000696425.1 of Galeopterus variegatus. NCBI lineage: Eukaryota > Metazoa > Chordata > Mammalia > Dermoptera > Cynocephalidae > Galeopterus > Galeopterus variegatus. The sequence goes on along the minus strand of NW_007727704.1, from coordinate 114,075 downwards.
ATTGAGGGTTCACTCTCTGCTTTATCAATGGTGACTTCTTGCTGCATCCTCACATTGCAAAAGGAGCAAATGAATTCCCTTGGGCCTCTTTTACGAGGGCACTAATCCCATTCATGAGGGCTGCATCCTCATGACCCAATCATGCCTACAGTCTCCACCTCTTAATACTAAAAGGCACTGGGGATTAGCTTTTGACATATGAATTTTTGAAGGACACAAATATTCATACCATAGCAGCTTGCAAAATTCTAGCATGTTTAGAAAATAAAAGTAAAATTCTGTATGGTTAGAGTATAGGTTGTATATGTGCATGTTGGAGTGTTGATCTGGGAGAAGACTTGATACAGCCAGACAATTAAAAAGTGGCAAATGATGTTCAGCTAAAGTTCAGTGTAAGGTTAGATGAGTATAAGGTTGGCATAGAGTTGCAGAGTAAGGAAGAAATTCTTCAAGAATGTGGCAGTGATAAACATAATTATAACAAAAATGGACAATAGCTACTACTCTTGAACCTTTAATATGTGCTAAATGTTTTACATATACCACCCCACTGTATCCTTACCACCTTTTTGAAGTAGATGCATTTATTTTCCACATTCTATAGAAGAAAATGTGGCTTAGAGAGTTTGAGTGACTTGCCCGAATTGCACAGCAGCAACTCTAGCCCATGCCTGCCTGCTCCCCGAATAGATGCTCTTAACATCCAACTTCCATAATTGTGAAATGCACTTTAATGATAGGCAAAATGTGGAGAGGTGGAGATGGGGTTATACTTTTTATAAAAAGACCATAGTATTGGCCACCTCCAGAGTTTTGAGGTGCTGGGCCCCACAGGGAGCTTAAAAAATTGTGAAGATTATAAAATGGATCCCCAGGTGTCCACAGTTACCTCCCTAATGCATTCTCCCGGAAAAGCCGACTGTCATCTATTCTAAGAGACAGATATTCACCCTGAACTTATAAAGAGCAATTTATAAAATGTGTACCAAAAAAAGTAAAACCTAGTACTTGAAGCTGATGGTTGGACAAACTAGGGCACAGGGTAGTTTATTATTATTCTTTAACTTTCCAAAAAGAGTGCACTGTTTTATCCTATTTATAATAAAATTCACTGATATAATAAAAGCACCTCATCACATTGGCAGTCATTTCTACAAATAGAGCATTGACGCTTTCGATATTAACATGTGTTATAAATGTCATTGATATATTAAGACTTTTCAGACTGTCTATCTAAAAATAGAGGGAAAGCCAGAGGGAGGGAAGAGGAAGACACAGAACTAATTCAGTCAGAGAAAAGGGAACCTATTCTTGCACGATTAAGTCTTCTATTTGTGAGTAACACAAGTAAACACCTGAATGTGATTCATAGTTTGAATTTGATTCAGCAGCAGAGTGTGATGCAGATAGAGGAAAAAAAGAAGGGGGGGGAGGAAAGAGAGAGAGAGAGAGGGAGAGGGAGAGGGAGGGAGGGAAATAAAAAATATGTCAAATTAAGTAGCTTTGATATGGAAAAAGACCGAGAAATTATGCTCTCTAATCATCTCCCTTTGCAGGTGGGGAAACTGTGTCTTGGGAAGGTTGTGCAATTCATCCTAGGTCAGTGTTTCTTGGTGAAAAGATTCAGAAATCAGATCTCATAATTATTAAATTACTGTATTTTTTTTTTTCTAAAGAAAATTGGAAAGCTCTGTGGGTGGTGAGAAGCATCAGCAAGTCTTGGGCATAAGAATAAGGAAGAAAAAGAGGAACATCAGTGATACTGAGGTCCTACCATTCAATAGAAGCACTTCATATAATATCAAATTTCATAATTCAAATCAACTCTGGAAAGGACTGTTAGAACCATTATATTCGTGAACTCAGAGAATTTAAGTGCTGGGGTCTAAACCTGTGACCCTGGTGTTTTAAGGCTGCTCTCTAACCGACTGAGCTAACGGGCCAGTCCCTATTCTTTTGAAATTGAATTAGACAGCCTGTGTCTTCCATCTGACCTCAAGGGAGTCCTTCCCTCTGACCTTCAGTCTCAGAGTTGGTGGCTCAGGTGATCTCACTGTCACCCTATTGCACTGAGAGTCAAGGTCGACTTAGGTTACAGTGTGGAGTGGGAACTTCATCCTTGGACTGTGCAGCTAACAACGACACTCACAACTCAGGTGACAGGGGCCAGTGAAGCCCATTTAGCTATCAGTCCATAAGCACATGACTTAAATTCTCTGAGCCTTCATGGCCACCAGGAAAAAAAAAAAAAAAAAAAAAAACCAGAAGAGAAACCAATTATTTTACAATTCTGTCTTGTATCAGTGAACTGAACAAATACCTGAAAGTCTAGTTTATGCCTTGAACGTCACTGTCATCACAGTATGTCACAGAACAGCCTGGAACAGGATGTGGGGGATGCCATGTGAAGTGGGAAAGGCCACAAGGGAAAAGGGCAGGAAAGGACGAGAGAGATTTTGTGGGATTTAAAAATAAATGCCGTGAAAATGGCAGTGGTAGTTTGTCGGTGTAAACTAGTGCTGTCGATGTCGCTGATGTTACTTGTAGGCCTTCTTTTTTTTTTTTTTTAGTTTTCCTGGAACTTATGGCCATAAAGAAAGCAAAGGAGGCTTTCTCTGCTGCATCTGCTCCTTTTCCCCTTCCATCCACCTCCTCTTTCTTTTTCTCCGTCACCCTCATTTTCTTCTGTCCTCTCCTCCTCCTCCCCCTGCTTCTCATCACCTTCTTCTTTCTTTGCCTCCATCTACTTCTTTACATTAGCCTTCCCTTTCTTCTCATTTAACTGGTCATTAAAATTACACACACACACACAGACACACACACATACACATATACACACATACATGTATATATGTGTTTGTACACACATGTGTGTACATATATTTAATTCCTCCACACTGAAGACTTAGCTCCTAACAGCTTAAAATACTCCCCTAAGGCATTTTGCCTTTGCTTTTTAATTTTTCAAAATACAGATTATTTCTATGATAAAGACCATGCTTGATTAATGTAAAAACAATCTAAACAAAATGGAAGTCTATACAACAGATAGTGAATGTTGTGCAATGATGTCATTCCCAGGGCCACCACTGTGTGCAGTTTAGTTAGAAGCAGCATTGAGTGGTGAGCAGCACTGTGCTCTCTGCCTTCCTTCTTTTTGGGTTTGTGTCCCAACTCTGCCACTTCCCACCTGTGTGACCTTGGGCAAGTGACTCAGCTTCTCTGGGTCTCAGTTTTCTCAAGTGAAAAAATTGGGACTCACTCTCATAACCTGTCTCTCAGGATTGGTTGTGAGGATTAAGTGAAATAATGTCCATTAGCCCAAGACCTGGTCCACAATGGGAACTCCTACCTATTAGTCAAGCTAGTGCATTCCTCCCGACACACAAACATATGTGAACAATGAATGGGTTAATTCTCTATATTGTATATATTGTATATAGAGAATGCCTTCTCCCCATGAAATGTTTTGTGGGCCTCTCCTGAGGTCTGTAGACACAAGCATGTCTTTTCAAACATTTAGTCCATTTTGTGGCTGTACCTACTCAGCTCTTCACTGCTGGCAATCGAGAAGGTACCTCTGCTACTTGGGTTTCTTTTGTAAGAAGTGTTGTAGTGAATGTCATACCTGGGGCATTTGAAAGCCTACTCAATGCCATCACTTAAGTGGTCCGTTTGTTATATGAAGGCCTGCTGGGTTGCATGATCCCTTTTGAATAGAAGAAGGAAAGACTCCCAGCAGTCTCTATGCTTAGACTTTTTCCCCCAACTAGGCCTCCCACGGCAGGCAGGTCATTCAGCAGATATTTATCTAGACACCCTGTGTGTTCAAAGATGAACCCAGAAGAGTTCTGGGTGTTCAGACCTCACGGTGTCATGGAGGAATGTGATGAGATACTATGGGAGACACTGAGACGTGAAACACAGCAAAAGCAAAAGAACAAACAATTTGAAGTTGTCTCTCGACTCTGGTAGAAAATTGTTAGGCTTTACACTATTACTGCTCTATAAACGTCTCTCAGATTTTGGCTACTCTTGAGACTTTTTTGAAAAGGATAATTTGGCCTCAGGATCCTGGGGGGCCTGAGGATGTTCTGGGTCTTAGAAGGGTCCAGCTGGGTTTATCTTTTTCTTGTCTGTGTCCTATCTCCTTGGTGTCTCATGACAACCACAGCCAAAGGGCGCTATTAGAAATCTCTGGTTTTCTACTTCTCAGCTGCTCCACTCTCCTGTGCTTAGGGAACTATTTCCTTGCAACTTTTCTATTTCAAAATATCACAGGCAAAACCCACTGAGACTTGGGTCTGCAGCGGTGACTGGGAGGAAAACCAGAGAAAACAATACATGGGGGGAGGAAAAGAAAGAGCTGACATTTTCTGAAACTGAATAATGTATTTGAATGTTTCATTTTGCTGTAGATTGAAAGGGGCTTAAGGGGAAAAGAGGTGAGAGGGGAAAAGAAAGAGAAAGATAGAGGGACACGTAAGCCCCAAGAGATGAGTATTGTAATTTAGAAAGTTATTTCTCAGTTGGGCTTAGTTCTAAAGTTCACCACTAAATTATGTGTTGGATGTTTGGAGGCTTATCCCTGGTGCACTTACAACATCTGTAATAGAATGTTCTGGGTGTGGAATGATTCTTCCACTTCAGGACTTACTGCAACTTGTTCAAATCTCAGTGTTTCTTTTCTTTATTTTTTTCCCCAACTTCTTGCTTAATTCCCTATCTTTTTTTTTTTCTTATAGTTATTTTTAAGTTACAGAGTAGAGGCTCAGTAAATCTTTGCTTACAGCTATCTGAACATTTCCTTTTGTGATAGAAATTATATTTAAAACAATGCGACTAGATCAACCCCACACTAAAAATACTTCAGACAATATATGAGTATGAACCCTGTGGAAAAAAATATGCTTCAATTTATCCCAAATGCTTGTTCTTAAAGTGCTTGTGAAGAAAGTCTGCTTATACCTAGTCTGAGTCACTCATGTATTCTAAAAGTGTTCTTTTGAAACAAAGTTGGCCTGAGATGGATAAAAATGACGGTTAAGACTTCTGTAAACCTTCTTAAATAGTTTATTGTATTTAAAGAAAAATATTAATTTACTAACTTAATTTAATGGCACTCAAAATAAGTTGCAAAATACAAATGCAAAGTAGATGAAAATCTTCATTAGCCTTTGGCACAATTGCTTAAAGACTTGAAAAAAGAGAAATGCAATGGCAACTTAAGTAAAAAGCAGTGAGAATCAAGATACCATCTTAGCTTCTAGCAAAAGTTAGCACGGAAAGGATACTCTAAGTGTGTGATAAGGAGGGAGAGGAGAGGGACAGAAAGGAGTAAAGAAGAGAAGGTATAAAATAAAGAAAGGGAGACAATGAAGGATTAGGGAGGGGAAAGAAAGACAAGAGGGTAGGACAAATGAAAGGAATATAATCACCGTCTCTTCCTCATATTATATAGGATGGGAAAGCATTTCAATGGAGGAAATAAATAGTCATGGTAAGTTGGGGCTGGGGGGAATCTCTAATGGAGAGACCAAAGGGAAATTATTTGAAAATCTGTAAGATCATGATCACATCAACAGCAGAAAGTAAAGAAAGTTGTTTAAGTGCCTGGCTTAATTAGCAGGCTTCAATATCAGACTTTGGTTCCTTTCCCAGTTTTTCTATTTACTCAGTATTTGGTCTTGGACCAGTTATTTAAATTCCCTGTGCCTCAGTTCCCTAATATATAAAATGGGAACTATAATACCTAGTGCTATAGAAAGAATGAAATGATACAATATATTCTGAAGGTTGAGCACAGCATCTGCACAGATTAAATGCCCCTTGTTGCTACTATTATTATTTGGTATTATTACCCTTTTAGAAAACAATGACTCAATATGTAGGAAGAACCCAACAAGTATTTATTCCCTTTGCCCCAGGAATCCCCTTTCAGGAAATGGATCCCAAGAAAACAATTCAACAAAAAGATAAAGTTAAGTGGCAGTGATAATCATTATGGCATTAGCTATAATTGCCAAAAAAAAATGGAACAACTTAAATGTCCATCAATAGGGGAATAATTTATACTAAATTATGCTATATCAACATACTAGGATATTATGCAACCATAGCAATGATAATTATGATGACAATGAAGCATCATGAACAAATGTTTATAATTTAATGTTAAGTGAAAAAATGTAAAATGATATATACAGTACAATTGTAGCTTCAGAAAAATATGTATATATTTCAGCAAGTACTGACGACTTATAAGCAAAAATTGAAATAATTATGTATGAGCATGCACTTAAAGTTTTTTTTTCCGTTTTACAAATTGTTTTTTAATATTGTTTGAAACCCATCTATTCAATAGCAAAAACATACAGCAGGAGATGACTAAATAGCGAGTCATATTTGTTATAATTCACATCAGTAAATTACTGGTAAGAAACAGATTTGCTTACAGACATCCATACAAGGGCTTTGGGACATTATGTGGGCAATATTTATAAGTAATAAGCATAACGCTAACACATATAACTTTTACTATGGACTACATATTGTCTGAGTATTAGTTTTCATTCATTTTATACACTGAATTTTCAAAAAAACACTATTTTACAGATAAGAAAACTAAAACACAGTGTGGTTAAGCACTTGACTAGCCGTCATGTAGCCACTAAGTAGTGGACTGGGATTTGAATCTAGGTAATTGTATTCCAAAATCTGTGCTCCTGACAGTAACACACACAGCCTTCAGCTGTGGGTGGCTTCATGGGTGTGCAACCAGGGCCTCCACACCACACTGGGCCCTGCACTCACAAGGGTCCCACCCATGGGGTTTAATGCTCTGTTGCTGTTGTCTTGAAATTCTTAATTTTATCTTTGATGGGACAATGGAGCATGTGCTGTGGACTTAGCCCTTCTGCTCCCGTGTGATTCTGCTTCCTGGGGATGTGTTCTCAGCTCCTGTTCTCCACTCCTAGTGCCCGGATCCTGCCCAGCCTCCACCTTTTCGCCTCTACCCAATGGCTGCTGCTGCTCTTCATCCAGGGTGACAACCAATTGCACTGGTGGGATGGAGTCTGTGGTCCACCATCACCCTCTTCCCCAGTGGGGGTCTGCACGAGTGCATGGGGCAGTTCCTGGTGGTATCTTAGGGTGGGACAAGGTGGTGAGCAGCTTGCCCCAGCCTGGCATCACCATGCTGCATTCAGCAGGCAACTCTGCAGCAGCCTCTTGCTTACCCCTGATCCAGGTACTGAGCAGGTGCTATTGTATTCAGAGATTGTAATATCTTAGGGTGTTGCTTGTCTGCCATGGGTTGGGGTAGTAGACTGTAAGACCTTGATCTTCTCACCCCTGACCAAGACCTAATGTTTCTATCGATTTTGCACTTGTCTTGACAAATTATGTAGCTGGTCCTGCTTTCTACTATGACTTTATGAAAAAACAAGCAAAAAATAAATAAATAAATGTGGTTAGAATGAAGACTCCTAGGCTTGGCCTACCACAAATCAGAGGACAAAAACAGAAGGGAGAATCACAAAAATGACACTTTGGCCAATAACCTGAGATCCCATGTTTTCTACAACTTTATTTTGATAACTTGACTTAACTCATGGGTAAAAGTTACATTATATTAGCTGTTTGAAACGTCAGGAATCTGCAGCAATTTTGGCAGACCCCGTGTCATCTGGGAGACCATGCTTCTCTGTCATTAACACACATTTGTCACCTTTATCCTTGGGTTGGAATCCCAGGTATGCCATAACTATGTCACCTGTGTGGCTTTAACTACTTTATCCATAACAAAGGGGGTAAGATCATCTTCTCAAAGGGTTGTTCTGAGCAGTAAAGTAGATAATGCCCCCAGAGCACCTCTTAATGTGGCTCAAAGTATGCACACTAAGAAAGTTTGACATGTAGTCCAGAGCTGAGGCTTGTATGTCATCCCAGATGTGAAAGTGAGAACTTTATATCTCAGAGACCATACAGGAGAGGGGACAGTGAAGGTTGATATTCTGCTGGGAAAGTTTAAAAACGAGATATTTCAGCATTCTCATGAATTAAGCACACTTGGACAGGTACTAACAGGTATGTGTGTGTGTATATATATGAATACCTCTCAGAAGTATGCTTTGAATGTGCTCAGGTACTCCTGTTAAGGTTTGGTTGAATTCTAGAAGTCATGTGAAATGCTGCTTTGTGGAGACAAACTTGGTTTGACAAATCAAAGCAGGTGCTGTCAGCCCATCCTTTTGTTCATTAAAACAAACAAACAAAAAGCTCAACTTTTCCACGTGGAGTTGGATGTTTTTAGAATTTCAGATGGATTACTAGATGCATAGAAACTCACAATTGCAAGAGGCTTTTTCTAGCTCCCCTTAGTGAGTAAGTAAATGATAAGTTAGCTAGACTGTGAGGAAAGAAACTGATATTGTTGACAACCACGAATGAGATAAAAATCTTTATATACAACATCTTAGAATCAACTTTATAGCGGCATGACTTACACACAATAAGACAAATTGTGTCTATTTTAAATATACACTTCAATGAGTTTTAACAAATGTATGTGCCTACCTGTGATCACCACCTCAGTCAAAATACAGCGATTTCTATCACACCCAAAAAGTTTCATTGTGTTTCTCCCTGGTCAATTTTCTACCCCCAACTCTAGACAGCTCCTAATATGATTTCTATTACTATAAATTAATACACCTGTTTTCAAACTTCACATTAGAACCACATGGCAGACACTCTTGTGTCTGCCTTCTTTTGCTCAGCATAATGTTTCTCAGATTCTCTGATGTGTTACATGTACTGGTAGTTCCTTTGTATTGCTGAAGAGTATTACATAGTATGGATGTAGCACATTTTGTTCATGCATTCACCTGTTTGTGAACATTTTTCTAGTCTGTGGTCATGCCAAGTAAAACTGCATAAACATTCCTGTGTGGGTCTGTTTTGTGAACACATATTTTCATTTCTCTTAGGGGAATTGCTGAGTCATGGGGTAGATGTATGTTTATATACAACTTTATAAGAATCTGTATAAGAGACTGTCAAACTGGTTTTTAAAGTGCGTGTGCCTTTTTACACTTCTATCAGCAATGCCCAATAAATATTTGTTGTATTAATAAATCATTTATTAATTAAATACTATATTAAAATGAAGAAAGGGATTAGAGGGCTTCAATTTTCCATAAAGTAAATCTTTGTGAGAAATTGTTTCTTTTAAAAAAAAATAGAGTAACAAGAAGGGTCATTGTATATATAAAATTCATTACTGCCTTAGTTTGAGCTGCTGCAGCAAAGTACCCTAGATTGGATGGCTTATAAACAATAGAAATTTATTTCTCTCGGTTCTGGAGGCAAAAGTCCCAGATCAGGGTGCCAGAATGGTTGGGATTTGGTGAGAGCCCTCTTCTGGGTTGCAGACTGCTGTCTTCTGGTTGTATTCTCACGTGGTGGGAAAAGGGTGAGAGAGCTATCTGGGATCCCTTCTGTAAGGCATTAATCCTATTCATTAAGCCTTTACTATCAAGACCTAATTTCCTGCCCAAGACTCCATCTCCTAACACCATCACATGCGGGGTTAGGATTTCAGCAGGTGAATTTTGGGGGACCATAAACATTTAGTCCATAATAATAACAAAACTATTTTCAGAAATAAGATGTCCTCAGATGTTATCCATGTTGTAAAATTAATTTTTAGCACAATGCCATGTATATAGAACTTAAAATACCAGCAATTTGATGAAAAAGATACAGAGTGAGCAATAAAGGTGGTATGTTATTGAGCAAAAGAAGCTGCAAATATTTCAACAATGTTTATAACAAAGTTGCTTATATTTCAAAAAACAAAGGGAGCAGTATATATCCAAAAGACTGTTACATTTGACAAATAACAGTCTTTGGATATATACAGCTTCCTTCTTCTGTAATATGCTAGTAGGATCCTATCCTATATTACAGAAAAATGTCCACCCTTACCATGGGGACTAGTTATATCACCCATTGTGGTTGTGTTTGCATTGTCCATAAAATACAAAAAAATAGGGAATGATTAGAGGAAAGCAACCAGATTCATTAAACTTCAAAAATCTGCTTCCATACTTTTCTGGCAGAGATCCAGGGAGGCAGAAAGCCCTGAGAAAATGATTGTTTTTGCAATTGAATCTTCCATATGCAAAAGCAGTATAACCATCCCTAGGTGCTGAATAGATGCACAGTAAATGGAATTAATCTGATCTTTATATCCAGCAGGATATCACAAGCTCGGATCAGTGGTATGCAAATATTAACATTTGTATAACACTTTATGGACCCCCAAAGACTTTGTTCTTTGTGATCTGATGTGACTGAACAAGTCTTCTGTGAAGTCTGGAGAATAAGAACTCTTATTACTTTTATTTCCAGATCTATTGCATGGTGACCACAGTAAATAATAATGCATTGTGTATTTCAAAAGTGCTGAAAGAATAGATTTTAACATCCTCATCTCAAAAACAAAATGATAAATTGGTGAGGTGAATATCCCAATCGGCTTGATTGAATCTTCCTACAATGTATGCATAGATCAAAATATCACATTTTACCCCATAAATATATATATACAATTACTATTCATTAATTAAAAATAAATGAATTTAATAAAAAAGCATCGAGGCTTAGAGGATTTAATTGGCTTGCGCAAGGCCACACTAACAGCAGTGCCTTGAACTTGGTGTCAACGTCAGGTTGAAGACTCTCCTTGAGAGACCATCCTACCAACTGAATTTTGAATGCTCAAAAATATTTCCATATTTACTCAATTGTAGGAGTTTCATGATCTGAATCATAATCACCTTTTTCATCTCTGCTTTCTCTTAGCCTTTGTGGAGGTATCCTGAGGCCCATGATGAAGGTGTGAATTCAACTTACAACTCCTGGTGACAAAATTCCCTGGGCCATGCACAGGACTGTGTTTATACATAATAACCTCATCAGGGGGTTATGAGGCCTAATTAATTACTGTTTGTAAAGCAGCCTGAGATAGGAAGATGAAAGCTTTCACCAGAGTGCACGGTATTGGCAGTATAAAAGCAGCACATACAGAGCAAACACAAATGCCACACAGCCAGTGAGGCAGAGACAGTGGGTGGGAGGGCCTAATTAGTGGAGCCCCTGTTACACCCTGTGAGATTCCTGGGAGCTGCAGGTTCAAATCCCAGCAGCCAAATCCCAGTCCCTTCATCCTCTGGCTGCAGTCAAATGAATGAACCACACCAATGACATCTTAGTGGTAGCTTTGATTTGACATTGGAGCCTGACTGCATGTGTCTTTCATTTTGAGAGGCTATGTTTCTACCAGGTGGATCAATAGGATAACCGCTCCATGGTCATCTTCGTGCATAAGATCACACTTGGAGCTTTTTTTTTTTACATTTTAAGAGGAATGTGTACTCCCCTGAAAAGAATATTTGAACTGGTGTGTGGAAGGGTGGTTGAGTCCACAGGCTTGGGGTCAGATTTGGGTTCAAATTCCTACTACTCTCTAGTTAGATTAACCTGGCCTTGTTATTTAACCTTTTGTGCCCTCATTTACCTCATCTATAAAAGGGTTTGCTACTAATAACAGATTTAAATGAATAGTTACTGGAGTATATGTTACATTGTCACCACTTTACAAATAGCAGCTCTGGGCCGGCCCAGTGGATCACTCGGGAGAGTGCGGTGCTGATAACACCAAGGCCCCGGGTTTGGATCCCATATAGGGATGGCCGGTTTGCTCACTGGCTGGGCGTGGTGCTGACAAATAGCAGCTCTAATTATTCAGAACAAAGTCCTTACATCGCACCTCCTAACCCCACTGTTCAGGAGATGCAAAACCCTAAAGAGGGAAAGTTGTTTACTACAGGCAGAAACAAGTCTAAAACCTGGGTAAGCACATTTCTCAATCTTTACCTTGCCTTCCACACTATGAAAACACAAGAAGGCCTCGAGAGGAAGCAAGCTCCTCATCACTGTGAGATTTCACGCAGCCTGAATTATTTTATTATACTGTATTTTTTAAGAAACAGCCTTGAAATGTACCTGGGCTTTGGAGCCAAAAAACTGAGTCTTAAAATTCACCCTGCATACTCATTGTGTGACCTTGGGCTATGTCAGTGCCTTAGTTTCCCTTTTTTTTTTAAGAGTTGGGATTTGATATTGTTATAGATGGAATGTCTGTATTCCATTCATATTGAAATCTTAAGCCCCAGTGTGATGGTATGTAGAGGTGGGGCCTTTGGAGATTATTATATTTAGATGAGGTCATGAGGGTAGGGCCCCATGATGGGATTAGTGTCCTTATAAAAAGGGGAAGAGACTGGAGCTTTCTCGCTTTATATCATGTGAGGACACAGGGAGAGGGTAGCTGTCTTCAGACCAGGAAGAGAGGCCTAACCATAATCCAACCATGTGAGCACCTTAGTATATAACTTCCAGCCTCCAGAACTGTGAGAAATAAATTTCTATTGTTTAAGCAACCCAGTCTATGGTATTTTGTTATAGCAGCCTGAGCTGCCATATTATTATTGGCATTACGCAAACAATATAAATTAAAATAATATATATAAATAACCATTCTGAGGCTCACATAAGGCTAAAATCTAATCCAGTGCTGACGTAGTGGAGATATTCAGTAAATAATTGTTGTCATCTCCTCTTATTTTTTAATGTAAAAGCCAGTAATTTGGCTCTAGTTTTTTGTCGGCTGAATGACCTTCTTTTTTTTGGATAACAGAGTTGGATGCTTGGCAAATCAGTACAGAAGCTAAGGTGTTTTGGTGTAAGAAAGGAAACCTCCATATAAAAAAATGTATTTATATCTGCAATTCCATTATTATTATTGTTTCACTGCACTCAGAGAGACTGCTGGGGAGACAGAAGTCCCAGCAGGTTAGCAGGAGTGTGATTTATCGATATCTTCACTTCAGCAGGAGCTGGAGTGCACTTTCATTCACCAAACATAGCCTTTATTCCTTGGAACAACATTGCAAGAGACCATGGCTGCTCTGTCTAGCAAGCTGAGACCGCAGGAGGGGTTAATGCACTTCACAATGAATTCTGATTTATAAACTATGCCTAGCAGCTGATGAATATGGATATGATTTCTGCAAACAAAAGGTCACATGGCTAACAATTGAGGGAGACAATATTTAAGAATGCCATGTGAAAGCAGGGACTAAGGTGAGGAAAGAAGTTTAAGAAGAGATACAGGAGTCCAAGAGAATGTGCAGGTTGGCAAAGACAGACAAAGATCAAGAAGGAAGGAAATAGAGGCTGCCCCGATGCAAGAGACAGACTGGCCAAGAGGAGTGTGGGGGGTAACCCACAGGGCTCAGAAGAGGTGAGAAAGGTAAAGTGGGAGCTCAAAGCAGTTAGGGAAGCAAGAGAGAAGAAACAGGTCAAAGCCACCTTGAAGTATTAATGTCTTCAGAGAGATTGAAAAAAACATATCTTAATAATGGACTGGGGAAAAAAAGTTGTGAGAGTCTTTCCTGTGGCATTTAAACTAATAAATATGTATAACTCTTAGGGGCTGTATGGTGTCTGATATATGGAAACAGCTCTTTTTGATGCATTCAATTAAAGAATACTCAGTAGAATACAGTCAGGCATCCTATAGGACTGATTTTATGACCGGGGTTAAAAAATTTCTGAAATGCTGATAAGATTGATTTAGGTTCTAAAATTTGATACCTGGATTAATCTTTAGGTTTTAACAGGATTTTCCTAATTGTTTGATTGGCTCACTAAGACACTAAAATAGCATAGAAGGAGTGACAAAGGAAAGGAGACTGACATTTCATGAGTACCTACAATTGCCAGGCCCTTTACACAACCATCTAATCCATATTTCCCAAAGAATGCTGCATCTCTGCCTCATTTGATTTTCCACGGAAAAGTAGGGGGTCATGATTCTGCAGCATATGTCCTATACTTCCTAACTTACTTACATCCATTCTGAAAATAGGACCCAAATTATTCTTTTCCTACTCTTAATCCTTGTGAATAATATGGAAATGATTTTATCTATAGATCCAGTGATAAATATGTTTAATCAGAGCATCATATCCATCTGACTATAATCATCAGAGAGGGGTAAGAAAACACAATTCTACACACATAGAATAAAAACATTGAACAATAATTAAAACCCTGGAATAAAGGGGACTCAGTCCTAATGACTATACCTGACCTTCTGAATGTAGGCCTTTCCTGAAACTTTTTAGTTAAAACAGGAAACACGTATTCTCTCTCCCCCCTACCTTCTCTCTCCCTCTCTCACTCTCTCTCTTCCCCCACCACCTCTCTCTCTCTCTCTCTCTCTCTCTCTCTCTCTCACTAGGCTCCACCACATGTAAATAAGAATTCTGGCTATCATATATTCTAATAACTAACATTTCTGAGAGACATTGAATCTTACATATTTTTTCTGGAGGTTCGTAATTCATATCAACTTGTAAAATTCTTACAAAGTGCCCCTTTAAGTAACTGTTTAATTTTTTTAATACAGCAATTCCCAAATACATTTGACCATGCTGGTTTTTTTTTTTTTCCAGAATACCTATTTATATGCTCTGTCATTAACATTCTACAGAACTTTCTTAAGGATCTGTGGATTTAATCCTCACAAGGATTACAGGGAAGGTTTTATTATTCCTCTTTTGGTATAAATAAACCAAGGCTTAAAGAGGTCACTTACCTGATGTAGGTCTCAAAATAAATGGCCAAGTTGGGAGATGGTACAGGAACCCAGCTCTGTCCAACTCTACAGCCTTTGGTTCAGATCCTTGAGGCCAAAGAGAACCTAAGAAAATAGCTAAGAAATCATTTATTTATAATTCCCAGAGATTCAACAAAGAATTTTTGCTTAAGTTTCTGTGGAAGCACCACCAATATGCAGTTTCTATGGAAGCTAGACCCTAAGAACTCATACTAGGCCCCCTTTTATTCAGGATTCATTAGATGCATTTTGGCAACATCTGGCCATGTCCTGGTGCCTGTCTGCTGGGTGCCAAGGCTCTAACTTATTTATTATCATGCAGCAAACAGGTAGAGAAGTTGGGATTCCAAGTTGTACATGCCTAAAAAGAACACATGTACTTTTAATAACTCAGTCTATTTCCTCCTTGGAAGCTGGGTAAGAAATATACAGATCTAACTTCTGTCCAGTGAGTCACGTGAGAGGTCGTGAAAGATGGTCAGACGGTGTGCAGAAGAGTTCACAGGAAGAAGTGCTCATTGCAGGCTGAAAATGACCAGAGATAATTTTACATGGAGGTAGTTTTGCACTCGGGTTTTAAGAGATGGGTGGGATTTTGATAGATGGAGAAGATGGGGGGTGGAGGGGTGTTGTTTCAGAGCCTCTGAGATCATCTCCATACACTGCTTTATTTTTCTTGGGCAATGAACACACTGACATCAATTTTGGAATCTGTTAGGGTCTCAGTTAGCTGGTGAGTACTGTTTCCTCAAAGAATGGCTGGCAAAGAATAATGATCCTAGATGCTTTTAAAAGGACTTGTCTGTTAAACTATCCTTGACCCAAGGACTTCTACAATGCTAGAGGAGAGAAGATTTACAGACACATAAAAATTATAGAAAAGTACCTATTTTTAACAGTCTGGGTGAGCGTGTGTAGGAGGGAATATATCTTGGAGGAGGGTCTTCTGAAAGATAAGGGTTTCCAAACTGTCATGGGAATGATTCCCAACTCTGAGTTTCATTTAACTAAATGCCCAAATGTATATATGAGAACTGGGATTTTTGCATTAGGATGCAGATGTAGGTGTTTTCATTACAACAGCTGGTATTTATTCAGTCCTTCTTATGAGTCAGCTACATTGTGCAGATGATACCCATTCATTATCTCAGTGGAACTCATGAAACATATGCCACTATCACCTCCCATTTTCCAGATCAGTAAATTAAGCTTCAGAGACTAATTACCATACCCAAATTCACACAGTTAAATGCAGATCTTGGATTTGAACTCAGGCTCTCCAAATTCAGAGGCCTTGTTTTGAATTTCTATGCTTTATTTCCTTCCAGATGCCTCCTCCTCTCCATCCATCGCTGTAGCTGATTGGCAGGAAGGCTTCCAGCCACATAGTGGGTCAGAAACTTTCCAACACATTTATGTTGACTAATGTGGAGAGAAAATCCTCCCTATCATTTCAAATGACACTGGATGGCTAAGAAGTGGGAATTAATGAAGAGTCAGGTTTACAGTACTTTTACAAAATAAATAGAATTGTACTAAATATGGGTATATCTTATGTCTTTTTAAAGAGTGCATAGAAACAATAAAAGGCAGTTATTTGAATCAGGCTGACAAATTGCTACTTTAACCAGGCCCATGAAAGACCTGCTTTAATAATTATCTAAAACTATTTGTAACATTCTTATTGATTCGGTGAAGCTGTACCTTTCGCAAGGGTTAGTTCCCTAAGTCAGTGCTTAAGGCAAGAATTGTGTATGGTCTAAATTACCTTTTAAAATCACTCAAATAATAACAATTACAACGAATAAATATATAATACCTTCTAAATGCCAAATAATTTATGCACTAATGCATTTAATTTTATGAGGAAGTCCAATCATAATCCCCGTTTTATAGATGAGAAAACTTGGTCACAGAAAGGCTAAGTCACCTGCCAGGTGTTCTATTGTTAATAGGTGGCAGTTTTGGAAGTTGAACTCAATGAGTCTGGCTTCAGACAATATGTTCTTAACTATTATGCTGTACTGCTTATTATCCATAAAAATGCCATGCCGTTCCTTATCTTCAGTGCCGACTTGGTTTAGGGGCCATGGCGTATAGTTACTTCTTTAAACTCCAGACGCATGCTCGTTATAGCAAGATTCTCAAATCATGATTCAAGAACAGCTGATTCAGACCCTTCATGCACAGGCACTCTAAAACATATAGACACATCGAATGGATGGTTTAGAAAATTTCCCAAATTAAATTTATTTTTATATTCTCTCTCTTGCTCTCTTATAGAGTTGGCATTTGAGTAAATTTAATGTGTATAGTTGTATACTTGTTTTTTCAGAGAGGACTCTTTGACCTCTTCCTGCCATTGTTGGCAGTCGTTCCAAGTCCAGTGTGTTTAGGATGCAACTCCACTTTATTTTGTGCATTCTCCTCCTACTGTAGACTAATAATAAATTGAATCCAAAGTTCTTCAGAAAGCATTCTACTTTCCCTCTCAGTTTAAATAACCTGGCTTTATTTATGAATATATGCTTGGCTTCCCTGTAAATGGACTTGAGCTTCTGACCCACTCACCCCAAAACTCAAATTAGTGAAGTCTGAGTTACTAAATTAACTTTACTAGTGTTGCCTGCATCAATCCATCAGATATCTGCAGTACACTTTCCACTGAGGTGGGTGCAGCTATCGCTTTCCACCAAGGTGGATGATAAAATGGATTCATATGACAATCCTCGCCCTTAAGGAGGGGCAAGATTTGCAAATAAGGATTCATGAGTAAATAACAAAATATGTGCATTTTATGGTACTCGCATAGACCAGGAGTCTGAATAGGAGGCTCTTCCAGGAGTGGTAGGGAGAGTGAAGAGGGGTGTGGTAGCCTGACCTAGGTGTCAAAGGGATTGGAAAGAAGTTGGTGGATATGAGAGATTTTTAAGACATAAAATTAACATAGCTTGAAGATTGATTGACTTGCAGGTGGAGGAAAGGCTAAAGAAACAGCAAAGCCAGTCATCTTGGATCCAAGTCTAGTGCTCTACACAATGTGACAAGGCTGACTGGAGCCAGGCACTTGTTCTTAATTTAGATCTTAACTGTATCGGGGCAATGAACAGTGAATATTGGAATAGGGATACAGAGACTGGTTAGGAAATTAGGCCACTTCCCAAGTTCTGCTGTGGTATCTTGGATGCTGAACTTACGAAAATCTGTTGAAGAGTTGTGTGTATGTGAGTGCGTGTGTGTATATGTACATGAAAAAGAGAGAGAGTTAAGTTTTCTCTCCTGCCCCAGTTTCAATGAGCTGCTCTGTCTTTTGTGTTCTTTGCCAAGAGGAAAGAAAACAGATTGTTCTTGCTCAGAGCATTCAGCTGACTTTGACTGGTGCCAAACTAAAAAAGAAAGCCCTAAGAACATAATAATAATTGCTCATGTTTACACATCACTTTACAGTTTTCTAAGAGCTCCCCATTCCACTCATAAAACTGCAAATCCTGTGAGGCAAGCACCCTGCTATTGATTTTACTCCAATTTAAAAGATACAAAGAATATTCAGAGAGGTTAAAATGACTGGCTTCAGCCTTACAGCATATTTGCATGGTCCAGATCTTCCGACTTTAAACTGAGTTCTCCTTCCATTGGTTCTATCAGGCTTGAATTCACCGTGAAGGTGACACCAGTGATACTAAGAACTGTGTACAGTTCTTACCCATTTACAAAGCCCTTTCACACTGAACATCTCACTTTCATATCACAACAGTCATCTTCATTTTAGATGAGAACACAGAATCACAGATGCCCAAGGTCAAACAGCAAATGGTAGCATTAGAGATTGAACCCCTTTCTTCTCCTTTTACTGCCCTTTGCTGCGTCCCAGAACTACCACTAAGCTAAGGGTATGGGACCTTAGGTTCAGAGAGAGAGATTAAATAATTCAAATATGATGCATTTTGGGGATGCTCCTACAAATCTTTAGTCCAAGTTAAAGCTCTTCAAATGAGGCCAGGTCGGCAGTAGGGAGGAGTGGTTGGGTTAAAAGCAGCTGTCGTTGCAATCTCCTAATTGGAAATAATTGGGATTCTGTCTCAAACCACAGAGCCCTGATTTAGCCAGCTCAGCCTCAACCAGGAAGCATCTGTTGCCATCTCCAATGGCAACAGTTCAATTCCCACTTCAGCACACCCTTCTTCCCTGCCAACTGGCAGGCAGTTACCTCTCAGAGCCTGAGCATTTTTAGACCCAGCTCTGAAGCTCCAAGAAGAATCAAGTGAGGTCAACCTCTCAAGTTAGGATAAGATGAAGAGGTAGAGAAGGAGAAAGGCCTAGCATCATCCCAAATGATTCTCTTTTGGGAAATGGGAACTAATGTGTCTTGAGAATTTGATGCATGCAAATTTATTTTGTAGCCCAGTGAGGCACGGGGTAATGCCATTTTACAGAGAAAGAAATAGATTCACAGAGATTATACTGCTGACCCATGGTTGCAGAGTTACTGAGTGATGGAGCTGGGGTCAGATCGCTGGTCTCTCTGGTTCCAAGGCTCTTTTCACATTTCCACTCAGCCTCATATTTCATCATTTCTATTGTTTTAAGACTATCTGGAGTACCCTTGGTCTCATTTCTACCTCTATCTCAAGGCAGAGATCAAGAGCTATCCTTTGAAGCCACCCTTTCCCCCGGTGAAGGCACAGACAGCAAGTCGAGTCTCAAAACTTAGCAAGCTGGGAGACCTTGGAAAAAGAAAGCTGCAAGTTGCTGAGTGGCAAATATGGGTTGTTTTTATATTACCTTCTTGTGGGATGCTGGAAACAGACTTGTGTTTACTGTGTTAATGAATCCTTTGTGATTCTCCATTGCTTACGTATAATGAAGATGGCCTTTTAAAAAATACCTCCTTCTAGAGTTTGGGAAAATTAAAGTGTTTGTTTGGATTGGTAATAACTAATAACAGGAAATATGGCAACTACTTCCAAAAGAACTGCAAACAATGATCTGCCTGATGGCACAAGGAATATATCGAAGAGAATTCAATGCTGGTAGCATTGTGGAGGATAAGGGGAGGCAGTCATTGTATTCTTCCCCAGTCAACCCATTTTAAGGGAGTCTCAATGCCACCTTTTAGGAAAACTGTTGACAATTGGATCAGATCCAAAGAAGATTCCTCAGATGGAAGAAGGGTTTGGGATGATTTCACACAGGATTTGGTAAGATGAATAAATTCCTCTGGGACACATTTTCCTCACTTTAAAAATGAGCAGATTCAATGCAATTAGTGTTTCTCAGTTTTACTTCTTTGTTAGCTGTTATTTGTGTATTTGTTTAATGAGGAAGTGGTGGAGTAATGGATCATAGATCACTTTAAGGATCTGTGCTTCAAATATATATTGAGTACCCACTATATGCCTGATGCAATGCTGGGTACTTGGACTACATCCATAAACACAGGCTTGGTCTTGTAGGGCTTACATTCTAGCAGAACCTAAGCAAGGGATGGAAGAAGCAAGTAAAGCAACATATGGAGATGATAATTCCACACTGTGATAGGAGATATATAGAAAAAAAAAAAAACAGAATGAGAGTAATATGATAAACAATGATTGCAAAAGTTAATAGTTTGGATGTGAAGACGTGATACCTTAAGTTAAGACCTGAATAATCAGAAGCAACCAGACAGGCACAGATCTGGGGGCAGGGTGTTCCAGGCAGAAGCAACAGCTAATGAAGATTTCCTGAAGCAGAAATAAGTTTGTGGTGTTTTTGGAATAGAAATAGGGCTGGAGTAGCTGTAGTTCAGTGAGTAAGGTGGGGTAGAAGGTGAGGTAAGGGAATAAGGAGGGGTCGGATCGTGCAAGGCCTGGTAATGAAGATGGATTTTATTACAAGTGCAGTGAGAGGAAGCTGTTGGAGGACTTTCTGTAAAGGAGTGACATAATCTTTATGTAACGAGAAATATGGACTCTCTCCATAATAAAATGCGTAAATCACAAAATTGATTATTGGTTCAGAGGCTCCCAGCTCTCCCTAAATTCCATTTATGTTCCCCCTCAATTTCATAAAATTCTAAGGATCCTTCTAGTTCCTACATGGCATCAGTTTTATATGATGCATGTTTGAAGAAATGAGGATTGTCTACTTAAAGGCAATATTAACAACCATCTTTGATAATGTACAGAATGCTGAGTAAAAGGATTTGGATTTATTTAATGCGGGCAGTAGTCTGAGCGGCTTGCTCCAGTTTCCCGCCGCTCCCTGCATTCTCTCCCTCGCTTTGCAGCATGTTTGTGTTGAGAGTTTACTGTTGGGTGGGAAGACAAAAGTCCTAACGAGGAACTGTGTTTATAAATGATAGGAAGGGAGAGTATATCTCCTTTTATTTAAGTCCTAACATTCTTAGTATCTCTGCCATGAAATCTTTTCAAATACTTGTATATATAGTACTTATTTGTGAATATATTTTATTTCTTCAGTTTGAATTTACACTCCTAGAGGGCTATATTTTTGGATAATTTATATTAAGATAGGGTCTTGCCTCTCCCACTAGCCAGAATATATCTTAGAAGTAGGGACCATGGTTTTTTGTTTGTTTGTTTGTTTTTAATATATGCAACAGAATGCTTGTGTTATGGGTTTAATTGTGCCTCCCCCTTCATATGTTGAGGTCCTAACCCCAGTAACTCAGAATATGACTGTATTTGGAGATAAGTTCTTAAAGAGGTAGCTAAGATAAAATGAGGTCATATGGCTGGGCCCTAATCTGATATGACTGGCATTCTTATAAGAAAAGGGGGTTAGGACAGATATGCACATGCACTAAGGAAAGAAAATAGAAGGATATAGCAAGAAGACATCCACCTGTAAGCCAAAGAGAGAGGCCAGAAAAGAAACCAAACCAGCTGATACCTCAACGTTAGAGTTCTAGCCTCCCAAAGAGAGAGGCCAGAAAAGAAACCAAACCAGCTGATACCTCAACGTTAGAGTTCTAGCCAGTAAGAACTCTAGGTTCAGAACAGTAAGAAAATAAATTTTTGTTGTTTAAGCCACCCAGTCTGTGATATTTTGTTATTGGCAGCCCTAGAAAATGAATATAGACTGCCACAGTGTGTGTGTTTGTGTGTGCATGTTTGTGTGTGTGTGTTTTATTAAATAGGACCAATCCTTGTTCTAGAAGTTAAATGCCCCACTGTATTGAAAGCTCTGTGAGGGAGACACTGTGATCCTCCTTTTCTTTTCTGGGCCTAGTTTAACACCCAGCACATAGTAGGCACTCAAAGTATGTTTATTCAATGGATGAATGAATCAAGATTCCTTGGAGCTAGAAGGGATCATAAAGGTCATCTAGACCAGTAGTTATTAAACTATCTTGCTCCAGTAGAATCTTTTTGACAAACAAAACCTTATATGAAGACCCACTATATGAAATGATTAAGAACAAAGCTGTGGTGGTTGAAGAGATAGCTGGTAGACCAGAAGACTTGGCCTCTCTTCAGAAGACTTCAACTTCCTGGGGCACCAGGGTTGATCTAGAGCAGGGGTCAGCAAGCTTTTTCCAGGGCCAGTGAGTAAATATGTCTAACCTCTTTGCAACTATCCAAATCTACCATTATAACATCGACAGAACCATGAACAATACATACACAAATAATCACGACTGGGTTCCTGGATTAGTCCGTTTTTGTGTTGCTGTAACAGACCACCTGAGTCTAGGTAATGCATAAAAAAAGGAGGTTTATTTGGCTCACGATTCTGGGACAGCTGCATGTGGTGCAGGCCTCAGGCTGCTTCTGCTCATGGTGGAAAATGACAAGGCAGCTGGAAGGTGCAAAATCACATGGTAAGAGAAAGCGGGAGAGAGAGAGAGAGAGAGCGAGAGAGAGAGAGAGAGACAGACAGAGAGAGAGAGAGAGAGGAGAGGTGCCAGGCTCCTTTAAACAACCAGCTCTGTTGCAGCAACTAATAGAGCGAGAACTCATTCACCACCCACCCACTCCCTCCAGAGGGTACTAATCTATTCATGAGAGATCTATTCCCTGAGACCCAAACAGCTGCCAACACTGCCACACTGGGGATCAGATTTTGACATGAGCTTCGGGGGACAAACGTATCTAAACTGTATCAATTCCATTAAAACTTTATTAACAAAAACAGGGAGTGGGTCAGATTTGGCCCATGGACTAAAGTTTGCCAGCCTGTGATTTAGAGCAAACCAGCTATTTCAGTATTGACGGAATGAGCCCCAGAGAGCACATTGGATGACTGCATTTATTAAGGCTGTGATACCAGTTTCATTTCCTGCTTCTTATAATAAAGGACATTATTTTAAGACATATATGATCATACCTTTTATTGGTTCAAAGTCTGCAAGGCTCCCTGATAATAACAACATAAAGACTAACTCCTTAGACAGGCAAGAAGGATCTCTGTGGGTTGATTGCTGCTAATTTCTTGCATTTTCTCTCTCCTGCTCCACTGTACTGCTATGGCAGCTCCCTTCAGTTGCATTCAAATTTGGGACATTATGAATAACCCACGAATTTTCATGTCCTTGACTCTTTTAATATGCTATTTTCTTTATCTGAAATTATTTCCCTATTTCTTATCATTGTGGGTATTCTTTCCTGTCACTGAAGATTTTGTGCAAACGTAAATCCCTTCTTCAATATGGAACTCTGTATCAGTTAGGGTACAGAATGCGGGCTATAATAGCACAGAGATCCCAACACAATAGTTCAAACAGACATTTCTTTTACTGCTCCATAAGAGTCCAGAGGTGAGTGGCTTAGCCTTATCTTTACAAGGTTATGTAGTGGCCTAGGTTACACCTAGTTTTTTGCTCCACTGCTCCCTGGGGAGATTGCTCCCTCTGCCCTCCCAAATAATTAAGATTGACTCACCAGCACCTTGTATCCATGTGGATCTGATGGGAGAAAAAATAATGAATTGAGGACAGAAATTTCTTCTGTGAAGATCATGACCCGGTGGTTGGGTACATTACTTCCCTTCCCATCTATTAATCAGAATTAAGCCTCATGCCTTGTAAGGAGGTACAAGGGCCATTTATTCAACCAAACCTTAGAAGGTTCCATTGTTAAAAGGAAGAAGAGAAGATTGGATGGATTCTGAGGGAAAACTAACAGTCTGCACCACAGCTCCAGGTTAACATTAATCTCTTTTCCTTTTCCTTCCACCATAGACACACCTTTACTCCAAAACGTATCACCTTGTTTTACAGTGTCTTGCTGATTTGTCTAAACTGTGAGAACTTCATGGGCAGCAGTTTTTCGTCACTCAGATTTGTGCCCAAGGTTTCTAGCACTAGGCTTAACCCTGAGTGAATGAATCCAAACATTAATTAAAATGGCAGGCCCAGAGAGCTTTAAGTGATTTCCCAAGTTCAGTCAGTACCAGCACAAAAGCCTGACTCTACCCTGCCCTGATTTGGCAAAATCCCAAAGAGATGGTTGTGAGAACCAGATTCAAAGTAAAAGAACTAAGAATTTAGAAAGGACTGAGAACAGCTACAAGGAAAGGCCCAGGTCATCTCCCAGGGAAAAGTGACCAGGGAATGATACCCAGTCTCACCCATGCTGAACTGTGTGTACTTGGTGGGGGGATGGCTTGGTTTGTGCTGTGGCAGATGGGACAGTCCTACTCCTCTCTCCATCCCAGTGTGCCACTCTCCACCCACTCTCTGGCTCTCCCCAAAGTCAGGAAGAGTTGGTCACCTAATTGGTCATGCCTGATCATTAACTGGGCCACAATCAATAGTCAACAGTTCTGCTGTGCCTTGAAAATCAGGAATCAGATATTAACACCTTTTTTTATATGTCCTCCACCTCTTCAAGAGACAGAGAGCACAAGCTAACCCAGTGTCCCCACAGGGAAAAAAGCTATGTTTTTCTCCCCCAGGTAGGTTTGATTGTACTAGTTCAAGTTAGATTTAAGGAGTAGGAGGATATCCACTTAGGCTTTGAAACTCTTGAAGCATCAACTCCAAACCAGCTTTTTACCAGAGAGCTCAGCACCGTGTCATTACACACTTGTACGTGCATTCACACTCAAGGGGCAATTTTACTCCCATGGGGTTACTGTTCCTTTATCTTCAAAACACAGTGGGTGAGAGCAGGCCCAGATTCAGGTCTCTGTCCATCCAAACTCTCTCTTGAGCTGTGCTATCACCTTGTACCCCCAATACTTCTGCCATCACTTGAGCTCCGTGATGTCTGCACAGAGACAGTTGGGCTGCATGTCTGTGGGCGGTTTAAGATCCTGTGAATTACGCAGATCCTGGCTCTTATATCATCAATTATTCTGGTCCTTCATGTGGGCCTGTGTGGGCTGCATTGTGTGATTTCTGGTTCTCACCCTGCAGGGACTCTTAGAAGCCTGACCTTTTGAGTCACTTCTTCATGGAATCACTTTTCATAATCCATAATGCCCCCTCCTCCCACCTCTCTTTTCTTGACACCTATTTTGACTAGCACACTGAATCCTAACTTGCACAGTTGTTTTCTCAGGTTCCCTTTTCCCCTTTCAAGTGTAAAGTTTATCACCTGAAAAAACAAATCAAGAGCAAATTTTTCCTGTTTAGTTTTCTGATCATTTTAAAGCACTGACTTATTTCCAGAAATAATGGGAATGGTGCAATATTTTATAAGGGTGATGAAAAAAGAAAAAAATTTCTTGCTTTGATCATTGAATTCACTTTCACTTTTAAAATTTAAAATATATATATATATATATATATATATACACAGACACATTCACACACACATATATATCTTACTTAAAGGGTAGTGTTTATAGTAGAAAAAATAGTTACCAGAGATAAAATCAAATAAAAATAAAAATGGTATGAATGTGTATATAGATATAGATGCAATTTTATACCACTGGCAGAAAGAGCCTCCTGAGGTCAGCTGCTCTGAAGCATTCTGTTCCCATCCTAATAAAGATCCAGTGGCATTTATGCAGGGATGTGCTGCCAGGTAATTCTGCTGCTGCTGCTGCTCCTTCATTTCTGTAGTTCCCTGAAGCCAGAATAATCTCACCATCTCTAAAAGCTGGAATCTGGGAAGAACTAGGTTGCTATGTACCCCTTCTCCCAAAAACCTGAAGGAGATAGCCACTGAAACCACAAGGATGAGCAAGTCCCACGAATGAGTACTAGGTCTTCATGCCATATATGTTTGGAAAGCTCATGCTGCCCAGCCGGTCAGGTGGCATGTGGTCTGGCCCATGTTTTAATTTCTTACCAATAAAGATTTTTGCCAAATCATGAGATTAAACTTCTGCATCTATATTTGATTATAATTGGCATTCAGAGAAACCTGTATGATCCTCTGTTGAATATGCAAATATCAAAAGATAATGAAATGCATTAAAATCGTGTTTCTCTCTGAGAACCCCTGAGTGCATCACACCGTGGAAATTATATTTATAACTTGTCTATAATACCACCTTCTTCACTAATCCAGTAGCATTTTTACTTACAAATCATTGGGGCTTTTCTAGATACTATAGTTACTGATTTCTAATATAATTCCATTTGGTTAGAGTCTGTCCTCTGTAAGATATTGATCTTGTAAACTTTATTGAGACCTATTTAATAATCCAACATATGCTCTGCCTTGGTGCATTTTCCATGGTCACTAGGAAAGTTTGTATTCTTAGAAGTTTCTGAAGGTAGTGTGGTATAATTATTACTTAGGTCAATAGATCTGATAGTGTTCATATCTATATCTTATTCTACTTATTTATCTATAAATTATTGAAGAGGGGTATTATGGTCTTCAATTTTAATTGTGGAGTTGTCTCTTTTTGCCTTTAATCCTATTAGTTTTACTTCATGTATTTTGAAACTCTCTTATTAGGCATATATGCATTTATTTATTTATTTATTTATTTTTTAAAGATGACCGGTAAGGGGATCTTAACCCTTGACTTGGTGTTGTCAGCACCACGCTCGCCCAGTGAGCAAACTGGCCATCCCTATGTGGGATCCGAACCCGTGGCCTTGGTGTTATCAGCACCGCACTCTCCCGAGTGAGCCACAGGCCTGCCCCATATATGCATTTATAATTGCTATGTATTCCTAATAAATTGGCCACTTTTCAGTATCAATTGTTGCTCTTTGTACCTGGCTATTGTGAAGGATACTAACATTTAGAAAACCGGAATTCAGTGTTAATTTTCTGAGGAATGCCTCTCTCTTGAGGGTTGGTGGAAATTAACCACTTCGGGGTTTCTCACTGCTCAGAAGAAATGGGCTTTGAGTAATCCTTTGTGTTTCCATTACCCTGGGGGAGAGGTGACAAATGGTGCCTCATGTGAGGAATTCCACGGATCAGAGACCCACCTGCCAAGCCTTGGAAAGTAAAGAATGTCTGACATTTATATTTGCACATCCTGGTAAGGGAATATTCATCCTGGTAAAGGAATCATAGGTGGCTTTCAATTAGCAACTGCACGCCTGTGGCCAGTCAAGCTAGCTTTCAACCCGAAGGTTTTTTTTTTTTTTTTTTTTAATCTTTTTTTCACTTTTAAAATATGGAAAATTCTTTAATAGAAAGGGAGACTCAACATAAATTACAACTCCAATGTCTCCTTAAAGCAGCCATCTGTAAAGTAACTGCATAGCAGTTTGTAAAACTGTTAGTGGTTATTAGACAACTATATCCTTGGTACCCCAAGGAAGGGAGCCTTGACATAAAAATTAGGGAACAAATTGATCACTGGTTAATTTATAAATGGGTCTCATCAAGTTGTCCCATCTAACAACTTGCAATCTATGTCAAGTCCCTTTGAGACCTATTCAATACCTTAACAAAAAACAAAGACATGTCTTTGTTACTGAAAAAGGATAACACTGGATCTTTGCCAGGACTAAAAGAACTTTAAATTGGACAAACTAAAGTAAAAGAAGTTAATATTTCTTTGCAAGGTTGATTTTGTTTGAGCATGTTTTCTTTTCTTAACTGCATTTACTTCTCTTCTTCCAAAGACTCTGAGGTTTTATGAGAAATGCAGCCCTGGTGCCAACTGGACCTCCTTTTGGGTCTGCTACTTTTCTCTTGAAACCCCAAAAGTCAAATGGCTACATCTATCTTTGTTTAATAGCTCAGCCCTTAAGCTCAGTAACCCATTTGAGAAACAAAAACTAGATTAAAATCTACCTGTTTAAATAGATGGTCTCAAATTTTCTGGCATCCAGCTGGTTGTTTTGAACAGACTTCTAAATTTTCTTCTAGGCTCATCTATGTATTTCTTCACAAACTCCTGTGGTAGAGTTCTATGCCATTTTTTTAAAAGAAGAAAACTTTCTCTGCCTCTCCTTGAAAAGGCTTGTATACTTTGCTTTGCAGTGTAAATTCATCTCCTTGAAAAGTCTCCCATACTTTAATTTGCAATGTAAATTTGTTACCTTGCTTTCTCTAAAACAGGGTGAGGCCTCACAGATAAGCTTTAACATTCTTTAGAAACACAATTTAAACCTGACTGTCCTTTTATACTAGTGAGTTTTCTATTTTATCTGTCTCTTTATTATATTTTAAACAAAGCCTATAAAATCCTTATTGTTTCTGTTTATGTCTACATGTATATGTACATAAATGTATGTTATATCTACATGTTCATATGTTCATGTCTGTATGTGTCTTTGTATTGTCTGCATGGTACCAAATTGGCTTACAATTCATGCAACCTCATTAAATAAATAAGTATACTTTTCAAGTTCATGTGAGTTTAATTTTCTTTTTTTTTTTAAAAAAAAGATGACCAGTAAGGGGATCTCAACCCTTGACTTGGTGCTGTCAGCACCACGCTCAGCCAGTGAGCAAACCAGCCATCCCTATATAGGATCCGAACCCGTGGCCTTGGTGTTATCAGCACCGCACTCTACTGAGTGAGCCACAGGCTGGCCTATGTGAGTTTAATTTTCTAAAGTTTTGATAAAATAAATATATTTTCAAAATTTGATTTAAATATTTAAACCTTTTGCCTAAATTTGTCTTTAGGTCAATTCGTCTCCTCCTTATCTCAGCTCTGCGTCCTGGCCATGCTGGGAGAAACAATATCTCTTAGACATTATCTTTGTGAATGCTGCCCTCTGCCTTAAGCTCCACATGGCCTCTCTGGATTCCACATGGCCCTAAACACCACATGGGTACTTGGGACCCAGGATTGCTAGTGAAAAGGAGACCTATGCCCAATATCTCATAGGCCCTAGTTAACATTATCTGATAAGGGAATAGATTTAATACACCAAGTTTTTGGTTTGGAAACCATAAATATTTATTTGGTAAAATAGCTGAGATTCAAACTGGGCATTATGTAATCTGCTCTGACAAATAGACCCCCCCATTTACTAACTTGAATGTATAATAATGGTCTTATCAGCACACATCTTTGCCTGGGTTTACTAATCAAACAGGATTACATTTACTAATCAAACAGGATTACATTTGTCTTTGCTAGAGGCTTTTAAGTTGTAAACCCTGTCAAAACCAGAAAAACCTTTCTATATATAATTTTTAGACAAATGAGGGCAATTTAACATTAATGGAGAAAAACAAAAAAAAAAACCAAGTATGTAAAAAAAGTGATACGAAAAAAGCTATAAATGTGTAGATGTAGTTGTGATTAGAAAGGCTAAAAAGAAAAGAAAACAATTTTTATGTGAGAAAGCATCTGGTACAGTGTATTTTTGTACTAGAGTAAAATGACTGGTTATTTAGGAAGTAGGAAGTATAGGGCAAAAACAGAAAGTCTGAGTAAATCATGATAATAGTTTGTACTGGTTACTTTGTAAAAAAACTGAATAAAAAAATTGGCTAAAGTTAAAAACAAATTATGTATAAGTTTTTCTAAAAATTAAACATCAATATCAAAAGTATTCTGATATAGATTTAGAATTTGTTCTCTTGCATTGGAACAACCAGATTTCCTAAAAGCAATTAAATACTCTTAATAGAAAATTGTAAAAATGTTTCCTTTATCTTTTAGAGAAATGGCCTAGGAAACTTATTTCATGTTTTATCATGAAAATTTCTTGTGCTCTCTGCCTTTGAAATTCTTTGTCACTTTGGTTTTATTTTTGTAGTGAATTGTGATCTTATTCAACTAAGTGTTTTAAGCCTTTGTTATTTGAAAAACTTTCCAAAACCAAATTCTAAAAACTCGGACTTGAACTAACTTTGGGAGGTTCCAAGGGCCCTGGAGCTTCTCAAAGGATATATAAGAGATTTATCAAAACCAATTGGTTTATTTGATAAATTAGACTATATAACAAACATTGTCAAAATAAGAAATAATGTTTGACCTTCTTTGGTTATACTAAGATGTTATTAATATGTGTCCCCAAATTTTGTAAGGTTCTTAGAAATCTGTGTCTTGATATAAATGCTACTGGTCATAATCTTGGTTCAATTATAATTTTAAAATTTTATGTCTTCAAATAGTTCATGAAAAAACTCTGACAAGTACAGTTTCCTGACAAACTTTGAGTTCATACCTTTGAATTGAATTTCCAAAATTCTAGTGAAAAAACTGATGGGTTTGTGAAATTACCCACCAAGGTCAAAACAACAAAAGTTAATTATGTACAACTAATGAATTGATTAAAAAGAATTATAGGTTTTTACAATTTTTATTTTGAAACATCACTCATTAATGTCTTATTTTCCAGCTTTAAGAAAACTCTCTCTCTTAAACTGTCTATAACTAACAGCAGTTTGTTAAAATATAATTTAAAACAGAAATAAAAACATTTGATTTCTCCCTATTTGACCCCCCCAAATTTAAAAACTTTGAGTACCTTTATGATTATTATGGCAATATGGCTATTTTCATAAGTTTAATAAAAATTGACTCTCTCTCTGACAAGATATAATTTAAAACTTTGGTTATAAAATAGCATGTCTCTTCTAAGTTCCTGACCCCTCTTCATGTTTCCCCATTTGGCTTAACTGCTGTTTCTTCTTGCTGTTTCATCTTTCCCCCCAATGTGGGACATGACAACCTGGGAATGGGCCTTCCCATTGCCAAGAGATCTATACAAAGAAAAGTAAAACCTTTTCAATCAGAAAATTGATCATCAATGCTTTTATGAGGAATGCTTTGATCATAAGTGGTGGAAATAATATCTTGTCTACAAAAGCAGTTCTTTAAAGTTTCATGGTCCTAAAGGGGGTGCTCATGACTTGGATGAGACATCCTGTTCCTAAACAAAAGATCTGAAATTGATCAAGAAATTTTACAAAGATTAGATGCTTTGGAAGCAGTGATGTCCTGGATGGGTGAACACCAACAAACTCTCTGTACTCAAAATAAATGATTACACAGAACAACCCCATTCTGGAGTTTCAACAACTGGCAATAACACCCCAATTCACACCACCAGGAATGATGCTGATGCAATAGCCCTGAGAGACAACAACATCATAAGTCCCCACTTGGGATAAGTTAAAGGGACTTGACATGCTAAAATGATACTAACTTTGCTTTAACAAAATGTTTTTGTCTTAACTGTGAATCCTTGATCTATAGCTTTTGCTTTTGCCTTAAAAATAAAATAAAAAAATAAAAAAGGGGGTGAATGTGGAGGATACTAACATTTATAAAGCAAATGTATTTCACAGGACCTAGCTTCCAAGACCCTGTAGTTGCAGGTATAGACTAACTTTTTAGAATTACACATAGAAATGTTAAGCTTGCAAAATACAGAAAACTTTCCCCAGGCTAAAGTCTCTGTTGTAGATAAAGAACTGTAACACAGTAAAATTGCTGGCTCCAAGGCAGATGTACTTGGTGCAGCTAAACAATTATCTTACTGTTCTTTTTGTAACAACCTATGTTACTTTTCTGTAACTTTCTGGCCTGGAGAATAAGCAGAATAAATACTGAGAGAAAACCGGAGTTTGGTGTTAATTTTCCAAGGAATACCTCTCTCTTGAGGGTTTGTGTAAATTAATACCTTTGGGTCTTCTCACTGCTCATAAGAAATGGGCTTTGAGTAATCCTTTGTGTCTCTGTCACTGTGGGGGAGAGGTGACAGCTATACTCGTTTTTATTTGGCAACCACCATAGTAATAATTGTTTCAGGTCAGGATCACCAGTGGATGCTAAAACCAGCAGGGGAAAGTTTAATGAGAAGCTGTATATTTTTAGGGTCTCAAAGTATCTCCCAATAAGATACTTATTAATGACAAAAGCTAAAACAGTAACTTTATAGGCACCACCTTAACCAAGCACTCCAAGATAACAACAGAAATAGGACAAATAGACACCATTTTATTCTGAATATGTTGCAGTGAAAAGGACACAGTATTACTCCCAGGATACTTCTGTCAAAAATGCATAACTTGAGCATAAGGAAACATGTTACAGGCCCAATTTGGAGAGCATTCGACCAAAGAAGACCTGAGATTTTTCAAAAGTTCAAGGTCATTAAAGACAAAGACTGAAGAACCAACCATTCCACATGGAAATGGAAAGGAAAGGGGCACAGCAACTAAGGGCAACCTTGAATCCTGAATTAAATTCTGATATAGAAAAAAAAATTGCTGTAAAAGGACCTTAGTGAGACAATTGGAAAAAATCAAATAGAATCTGTAGATTAGCTAAGAATACGTTATCAAAGTTAACTTCTTGATTTTGATCATTGTATTGGTGTTTATGTAACAAAATGTCCTGGTTTTGGGGAAACACCTAGTGAAGATTTTAAGTATAAAAGAGAATTATGTATGCAACATATTCTCAAGTAACCCAGAAAAAAAAAAAAGAAAACACATCTTCAGGCTGTCTGTGTGTACAGATCAACACACAGATAAAGAAAGGGAAAGAAGAGAGGAGGGAAAGAAAGACATGGAGAGAGAAATATCAAGAAATGTAGTAAATGTCATTATTTGGTGAACCTGGGTAGAGAGCATATAAAAATTCTTGAAACTCTGTTTCAACTTTTCCATATGTTTGAAATATTTTTTTTGAAAACGTTTAAGTTCTCCTTGACTTGAAGTCTGTTTTGTCTGATATTATATACAGTTGTTGGGCCTTAAAAACTAACGCCACCTTAAGTGACAAGTGGATTAAGGTGGCAGCCTAAGAGGGCACAGGGAGTAGGGTGGGAGTGTCTGCGGGAACCTTGTCTTAGCCCTTATTGGCCGCGCTTGTGAACACTGTGTGATTGCAATAGATAGGCATTGAGACAGAACCCTTAAGCTGATTGGAGCATGTAAAAAACGTGCCTTTCCCATTTGCCTTTAAAAGCAAATGCTTGTGTGCTAATAAACGGAACTGCTTGGCAGAACCCCCGCCGCGTCTGAGTGTCCTTTAACCGGTCAGTGGTGTGCTCACCTCTCTCCACAGCTCTCTTCCCCAGTCTCCTTCTAAAGGGGACAGGAGGGAAAGAGGAATCCCGGGCCGTTCACTCACCCACCAGAAGGAATGAGGCTAGGGCTGTACGGGTCGGCTGGCGGTGGACCCGACAGAGTGGTGCCCCGTGTGAGGCATTTTAAAGGCGAGCGAGTGAGGCCCCCAGCTGCTCGGTCCTGAAAGAAGGTCGACGAAGGGTGATCAACCAGCGGAGTGGCCCCAGCAACCACAGTAGTCGCAGTGAAGTAATCTGCCTGCGTGTCAGGGTGAGTACCATAACAGGGGGAAGTCCCTGCACTTCTTTACCCTGTGCTCCCTTTATCCCTTCCTCACAGGGCAACATGGGAGGTGTGTGCAGAAAGAGTGCTGAGATAGCCTGCAAGGCTCTAAAGTACATGTTAAAAAGCAGAGGCCTAGAAATATCTGACTCCACGGCCACCAACGCCTGGCGTCATGTGGTGCAGGTAGCCCCTTGGGCACCTTCATACTTATTCTCGTATGAGACTTGGGACTGGGTTCAGATCCTGGCCAGAAAGAATGAGATTAGTCATGGGCTAGGTCCCCCCTTAGGGTTCTACCTAACCATCTCTGCCCTAAAGCTTTGCTTCCATCCCAAGCATCAGGAAGGGGCAGAAAGGGATTGGGTGCAGTTCGATGAGGAGAGAAAAAAAGAAACAAAGCTACCAATGCAAGGCCCTGAGAAAAGTTTAGCCAAAGGAGAGAAAGTGGCACCTGAAGAAGTGGAGGAGGCTAGTCCACCTTTAAAAACATCCCCAGCAGAGCCACAGGTTTTTCCTGTTGTGGCTCGCTGGGAACCCCCAGCTGTCCGCAGCCCGTGGGAGGAAGTGGCCCCTCAGGCCTATCTGGTCAACGTTGTAAAAGAACTAAAAAAGGCTGTTGCCAAGGCCAGGACTTTATCCTCAGCCTTGCAGGCTCCAACACAAAACTTAACTGAAGTCTTCAAGGCATTTACTGCCCTGATCCCCTCAGGAAACAATACTTCCCCACCCTTCAAGGGACAATGTTTTGGTTGTGGAAGACAAGGTCATTTTAAAAGCCAATGTCCAAAGGCTAAAGGCAAAAAACCCCCTACCACACCTTGCTCCCGATGTAAAAGAGGATTACACTGGAAAAAGGACTGTAGGTCCAAATTTGACAAAGCTCCCAGTGGAAATAGGCCGGCTGCTTGGTACCCTTGCCCCCAGGTCCTCTTCGGGACCAGTTTGTAAAAATGTTAGTGTGGGATGGCATGACTGCTGACCACAAGCTTGCCTGTGCAGGGCTCAAAGATCGTTCTATGGAAAAGTGGGTCATTGCCAGTAGAGA
>NW_007727704.1:69301-78826 GCF_000696425.1 Galeopterus variegatus | reverse complement strand
TGACCCAGGCTCTTAGTGTCAGGATCCCTAAGGAGAGCCCCAGCCAACCCTCCCATAGGGGTCAATGTTATGGCTGTGGGGAACGAGGTCATTTCAAAAGGGACTGTCCCAACTGGAAAAATAAAAATCTTCCCTCTAAGTCGTGCCCTAGGTGTGGTAAGGGGCTTCATTGGAAGCGTGAGTGCCGATCTAAACTAGAGGAGGGACAATCCCCAGCCCCATCACCCCAAGGGAATACAAAGCCAGCACCACCATGCCGGCGTCTGAGTGTCCTTTAACCGGCCGGTGGTGTGCTCACCTCTCTTCACGGCTCTCTTCCCCAGTCACCTTCCAAAGGGGACAGGAGGGAAAGAGGAATCCCGGGCCATTCACTCGCCCACCAGAAGGAACGAGGCTAGGGCTGTACGGGTGGGTCGGCCAGCGGTGGACCCGACAACAGTCACTTCAGCTTTCTCTTATTCTTCAATATTTTTTATTCATCCTTTTACTTTCAAACTATCTGTGACTTCATGTTTAAAGTACCACACAATGACACTGCATCTTGCTTATTATTTAGTTTGATAATCTCTATCCTTTAATTGTAGTGCTGAGGGCCGGCCCGTGGCTCACTCGGGAGAGTGTGGTGCTGATAACACCAAGGCCCCGGGTTTGGATCCCATATAGGGATGTCCGGTTTGCTCACGGGCTGAGCGTGGTGCTGACAACACCAAGTCAAGGGTTAAGATCCCCTTACCGGTCATCTTTTTTAAAAAAAAAAAAAAAAAAAAAAAAAGATAATTGTAGTGCTGAGTTTATTTAGATTTAATATTATTATTCATATAGTTGGATTTAGATTTACAATTTTCTTAGTACTTTGCTATTTGTTCTTTCCTGCATTCATTTGAGTTAATCAAATATTTTCTAGCATTTCATTTTTAATGGCTCTATTGGCTTTTCAGATACCACACCACTTCTTTTTTTTTTTTTTTTTTTGTTAGGTGGTTGCCTTAGGAATAGGGATTCCAACATGCATCCTTAAGTTATTACAGTCTACCTAGAGTTAACATCACTATTTCTAGTAAAGTGAAAGAGCCGTGCCACATTAGAGTTCTATTTATTAATCTCCATTTTTTACAATGTCACACATCTTATGTATCTGCAGTATATATGCAATATTATAATTTTTGCTTTAGCATATGCATTTTAAATCAATTAATAAAATTTTTAAAAATGACTTTTATTTATTTATTTTTCTGTGTGTGTGGCAGCTGGCTAGTATGGGGATCAGAAAACTTGACTTTGGTATTAGCAACATCATGCTCTCCCAAGTGAGCTAACTGGCTAGACCCAAAATTGTCTTCTGTATTTACCCTTACGCTTACCACTTCTGATACTTGTGATCTCTGTCTGCAGATCTTTCAATACCTTTCAGCATGATAAACTGTCTTAAGTATTTCCTGTAATTCCAGTCTTCTGTAGGCAAATCATTTTGATTTTTCAAATCTAAAAATGTTTTACTTTTGCCTGTAGTTTTTGTGGATATTCTTGTTGAATGTGGAATTTTAGGTTGACAGTTTTCCATCCTCATCCCCACAACATTGTCATTTCATTGTCTTCCATCGTCCAGTGATTCTGATGAGAAATCAGCTATTATTTATATCTTTCCTTTACTGTACATAATGTGTCATTTTCTTTGGCTTCATTCAACATTTTTATTTTCTAATTTTTGAGTATTTATCATGTTTCTTGGTGTAATCTTCTTTCTTTTTATCCTTCTTGGGGATCACTATTGATGGTCTTGAATCTGTAAGTTTATATTTTCTACCAAATTTGTGAACATTTCTATAATTACTTGTTCAACTGATTTTGTTCCATTATCTCTCTCCTCTATTTCTTGAACTCCAATTATATGGATGTTGTTGTGCTTGATTTTGTCCCACAAGTCACTGAGGCTTTGCTATGTTTTTAGTCATTTTTATTTTCTCAGTGTTCATTTTTGGTAGTTGCTATTATTACATCTTCAAGTTCATTTATCTCCATTTCTGTTGTCTCTAATCTTTTATTAGGCCAAATCAGTTAATTTTACCTTTTTTTTTTTTTTTTTTGTCTTTTTTCATGTCCGGCAATGGACCGCAACCCTCAGTGTCGCGCCCGTACCAGACAGGGACCGGCAACGGGATCGCAACCCTCAGTGTTGCTCCCATGCCTCGCTCAGCCAGTGAGCGGGAACCGGTCTGTATGTGGGATCCGAACTCTCAGTGGGAGTGCCACCGCGCTTCCCAAGCGGCACACTGTAGCAGTGCGCCACCGGGCCAGCCCTAATTTTACATTTTTGATATTACATTTTTAATTTTAATTCTAAAACTTATTTGATCCTTCTGTATAGTTTGTTTATGTGCTATAGATTCACTTGTTATGATCACACATTCATTAAAGTCCCTGAAAATATTTATAATAACCTCTTTAAAGTACTTTTTTGCTAATCCCAACACCTGGGTTATATGAGGGTCAGTTTACTGATTTGGGAGCACAGTTTTTGGCTGCTTTACATATCTATTATTATGACAATTATTATTATATACTGGACATTATGGATATTATCTTTGAGATTCTGGATTTTTGTATCCTCCTTTAAGGAGTGTTTTTTTTTTTTTCCTCTTTTACAAATAGGCAATTAATTTGTTATACAAAATTCCATCTGTAGCATACTGTGAAATTGCTTCCCATCATTTCCTTGAGCACCTACCTCCTTGAAGAAGAATAATCCATTATTTGACAACTCTATTAAAAACTTCTTTCTTTGTGTTTAGTCTTAATGTGCTGTCTCTGTCATTTCACCCATAAGTCACAGAGATGTCTGTTGCCTTTTTTAAATGACATCACTTCTTATATATAAAAACAGTAGTCATATTTCTCATCACTCATTTTTTTCAGAAAATGTATCTTTTAATTTGATCAGCTCTTTTCCACTTTCTTTATTAACAGTGGTTTATAGGAAAAGTTCTGAATATTGGTGAACCCCTGAAATTGTGTGCCATACTGAGGTTGTTTACATATGTGTTAAAATTTTTCTGAGAGAGGATTTCACAGCTTTCGTCAGATTCTCAAATTTCTTAGTATTGTTAAGTACACCATAGAATGTAGTTATTAAAATCTTCTCTTGCCTCTGTATTATTTGGGATACTATACATAGGGCTTCAAATCCTAGCTCTGCTGTGTGACCTTGGACAAATTCCTTAACCTCTCTGTGCTTTAGTTTCCTCACTTGTAAAATAAAAATAATATTATTACCTACTTATTGGGCTGTTGTGAGGATCAAATAAATTAATACATGTAAAAATAATTAACAGTGCCTGACATATAGTAGGTGTTTGATTTCATTTGGAACCATTCTAGTATATTAAGATAAGTGGATTGCTCATAATCTACTCAATATGAACATTTCTTCAATTGTTGAGAACAAGCAGATGATACATATTTTAAGGAGAAATCTGGGGTGATAACTAGAATGGGAGAGGGTTAGAGGGAGCAGATGGAGCAGGTGTGGAAAAGTCTCACTATAACTTGTGAAAATGCAAAGATCAGAACAGAGGTTGGCCTGCAGTGGGTGCCAAACTGGTTATATCAGAATCTTCTGTGGAGTGTTTAAAAACTTTTCATTTCTGAGTCTTATCTCACTCCTACTAAATTAGAATCACTGGCGGGGACCCCTGGGAATCTAATTTAACAAGTGTTCCTTCCATGCCCCACACCTCATGATTCTGAAACGTCCTGGTGGCACATGCCCATAAAGTATTGTTAAGGGAACAGTGGGCAGATGATTCTTAAGCACTGTACCATCATGAGAGCAGGTGACTTTATGTAAGGTGGTGATTGGCAGCTTGTTTTACTCATGGATAGATGGAGAATGAAAAAGGAAAAGTGACTTGACTGTATTCAATCAGATAAGAAATGAAAAGGTCAGGCTAAAAACTTTTGTCTACTGACTTCACAGCTGGTGCTTTCTCTGACACACAATTTTATCTAATGATTATTTCCGTTGGCTTGGAGACTGGGCCTCTATCATCTGCTTCAGAGGCTATTATGACAAATGATTCATCTTGATTTTGTGTTTTATGAGAATCATTATCATCTCAGTTTATCTCTCCCTAAAATTGGTACAGTCCTGACCTTCAAGAATTAGGAAGCTGTGAAGTTTAGTTAATGCTGCCTGAGTCCTCAGTTGCTTCAGATAAAAAGTTCTATGTTGATGCAAAGTATTAGTATTATTACAATTTGCCAATTGCCAGGCCCGGGTCACATCAGCCATTGCTTGGAAATCCACGCTGACCTTGGGCTCGCACCTACCTTATATTCCTTATACCTGAGCATCAAACCCATTTCAGATTACAGGGAGGATTTGCAGCTTCCTAATGCTCCTAGAGAAAGCTTGTTGAGAGGCAGTAGGATAAAGAGGAATGTGCTCCAGCTTCAGAGGCAAAAATAACTACTGGGAACTCTTCACCTCCTGTTGGTGTAATGGAGATAATGCCTAACTTTGCCAGGATACTTTAGGTGAGCAAATGAGGTAAAAGTATGCAAGCCACTTTATAGAACATCTGATACTTACTGCAGGCTGCCTGAATGATGGATTCCAGAGAAAGAAGCTGGCGTATAGATACCAGGAGACAGAATAATGATGAGAGAATGGCATTCTGGACATAACCATTCTGTAAAGATTACATAGCCACATTGAGGCAATCAAGAAAATAATGTTTAGCTAATATTTTCAGACAAAATAAAGGCAGATTGAGGTAGATGAACTTATTCTGTTTTCCTGTAGCAACTCTGATAGGCAACTTCGATTGTCTTCCTTTTACAGATGTGGTCATTGAAGTTCACAGGTAGACTTGAGGTCCCACAAGTCATCAAGCATAGAGTTGTGCTATAACCTGTGTTCTTTTCACTACAAGACAGCTGCCTCTCGACACCCACATAGTGGACAGAATGTGTGAACTTAATGGTCACATGTTTCTTTTTGTTTTTATTTGATACGTGGTTTTGAATTTGACAATCGTAAGAAATAAAACATGTCATTAGTCATTTTAATGTCTCAGTGTTAATTTTATTTTATTTTTCCTTTCACTCTCACAACAACTCTGCAAGGAAAATAGAAAGTACATTGTTTTCCCCACTTTATTGATATGAAACTGATGCCCAGAGAGCATTAAGACCAAGAGAATAACCAATTAACCTAATTTTACATAGAGATCAAGTGCTTTCTTGGGGTTTACACACATTTTACTTCCTTGTTACATTACTAATCATATCATAATCTTAAATCAGCCTTCCCTAAAGGTTGTATATTAGGCAGGACGTACATGTCAAAACAAGCTTCTTCTTTATCTCCCGAGCGTAAAAGCAGTCACCTTCCACCTAAACTGAAAGAGGGTCCTGCAGATAAACGCTTTTTCTCAACACGGTTACAGGGAGCTCCCAGGTGAGATATTTTGTGCTTGGGATATTTGGACCTCGATTCTCCTGTCCCCCTGCTGTGTCCCAGAACAGTAGTAACACACTATCTGCCAGGGTAAATAACAGCCTCCCCCGCTATGCCCCTTTAGTGGCAGAAATAGTTCAAGGGGTCCTCAGAGGTCTGTATCCTGCAGGGTAGTTATGGCTGAGTCCAAGACATGGCTAGTTTCACTGAAGTCCAGGATTTTATTATGCTTTTTTTTTTTTTTTTTTTGCCCATCCTGATTAACTTCACAGCTAATGACTCTCCAGACTTGGTGATATACGACGCTCTGCAGAGGATAAAAAAAAAAAAAAAAAAAAGCAACCAAGTAAAAAAAAGAAAAAAATTGAACTTTTACTAATTAAATAGAACATTGTCATGTGGTAAAAGGTTTTGCAAATGAACGTAACTCACACAGAATTATGTTAGCAGGAGAGTCCCATGAAAAAAACCTTCTAAAGACCAGGGAGCAATAAAAGAGAAACCTAAACAGAGAAAGAGGGAGATTAAAAAAAGAAAAGTAAGCAGGGAAAGAAGAGAATAACATTTGTATATTTAGAAAGAAAAAGAGAGGCACATGAAGGAAACAGACACAGCTTCAGCAAGAGACCAATGGGCAGAGATGTAGAAAAAGTAAGATGTATATTAAGGGCACATTAGGTTGTTTTAGTGACTGGACTCATAGAAGTATTTAATATTATTCTGTGGGCATTTTACATACTTATCTCATACAAAGGTGTCTGTTAGACTTCTGTTTATTCAACAGATTTATATATTGAGCACATTCTCTGTGTAAGGTACTATGGTAGAATCAGGAAAACACATGAAAAACTTTCTGAAATCTAATTAGAAAGATATTCATTAAACAAGAATAAAAATAAATACCAATTTTGATATTACAGTTACAGTGATGGATAGATCTATGGGTGTAGAAAGTCATGTTTAACAACTAAATTACATTAAAGTGCAAGGAAAAACAGAAATGTAAAATCTATTTTTCTCTTCCTAAAATTTTAAGGCTGGGAGAAGTGAAGGGGTTGACCAAACTCACACAGTAAAATGAATATAGAATTAACATCTATTACATATGTTTTAAACAAATTACATTTTTTTGTTTAGAAACTAAACAATTGTGGAATAGTTCAAGCATGTAGAAAAGTATAGAAAATCATACAATGGCCGTTCATGTTTCCATCACTCACTACCATATTTTGTACTATGAGCTGAATGTTTGTGTCCACCCAAAATTCATATGTTCAAATCCCGACCTCCAAGGTGATGATATTAGGAGGTGGAGCCTTTGGGAGGTGATTAGTTCATGTGGGTTTGCATAAATGGGATTAGTACCCTTATCCCCAGAAAGCTCCCTCACCCCTTTCACCATGTGTGGATACATCTAGAAAGTACCATCTATGGGGAAACAGGTCCTCACCAGATATTGAATCTGCTGGTGCCTTGATTTTGGACTCCCTAGCCTCCAGAGCTATGAGAAATAAACTTCTTCTGTTTATAAGCTACCCAGCCTCTGTAATTTTGTTATAGCAGCCTGAACAGACAAAGACATTTTCTAAGTCTAAAATTCAACCACTTAGAAAAAAGAAAAAGGTAAATTGAGAGCCTTCTATGACTCATACACCTTACTTACATTACCTTTTGATCTATTTGATGCAAATATCACACCCTTTTACAGGTGAAATAACTGAAATTCAGAAGGTACACCCCCCCCCCCCAGGGCTATTTGATCTCATGCTCTTTCAGAGATGGCACACTGCTCAAGCTCAAGAGTAAAAGGCAGTGAAAGAATAAAAAATTTTCAACAGTGACATTTGTTTTTTTTTTTTTTTTGTCTTTTTGTCTTTTTCCGTGTCCGGCAACGGATCGCAACCCTCAGTGTTGCCCCCATACCAGACTGGGGACCGGCAACAGGATTGCAACCCTCGGTGTTGCCCCCGCGCCTCGCTCA
This sequence comes from Galeopterus variegatus, assembly GCF_000696425.1. Taxonomy (NCBI): domain Eukaryota; kingdom Metazoa; phylum Chordata; class Mammalia; order Dermoptera; family Cynocephalidae; genus Galeopterus; species Galeopterus variegatus. The sequence continues at coordinate 71,387 of NW_007727704.1, read as the reverse complement.
GCCAGTGAGCGGGAACCGGTCTGTATGTGGGATCCGAACCCTCGGGTGGGAGCGCTGCCGCGCTTCCCAAGCGGCGCACTTATCCAGTGCGCCACCGGGCCGGCCCTCAACAGTGACATTTGGAAATAGGACACGAGAATACTTTTGCTTTGTCTTCTGTCCTACTCTTTCTTTTCATTGGCTAGGCTATTCGGAGACTTATTTCTGCTCCTTAAGGATTATTCATATGTTCACTCCCACCTCATCTCAGGTCTAAGGAATGTTGGCAGGAAAAGTAGCACACCTGTTCCTCCTTTTCCATTTCTTTCCTTCCTGTTCACATCAGCATCTGAAACTGCCATACTTTGTTAACTGATGCCAATCTCTAACTCAAGGTGATATGCTGCCAACTCACAGGTGTTGCTATGGTGATCATGATGTCATAAGGTGACACTACATGTTTGGATGAGTGAATGATGAATTCTTTCTCATTTAAGATATTAACTTCATGAATATAGAATGCTAGATGTTAAGGTAAGAAGGAAACCAAGTTATACAGAAAACCAACATTAGTGCATATCTTTCTTCTTAGTAATCAAGTTGGACTCAATAACCTCCACTTGGTCTTTCCTTGCTGTAAGATTTTGCAATTATGGGAGAAGATAAATAATTACTTCTTGCTGAAACAAGTGGCCCCATTGGCCTAAGGATGCAAAGGTTATGATTTAAGTAGGATTCTGAGCTGAAGAGCAAGGTGGTCTTTTGGAAAATCATTGAGATGTGGGCTCACTTACACAGGTATCTGTCAGGTTTTCCTTTCTTCTAGCTTCGGTTCCATCACTTGTTAAGTAGGAATGAAAGCATCTATTCTCATGGAGCTACTACAAAGACTGAATGAGAAAAGATGTTCAAAGCACTTGGCACATAGTGGCTCTACATTAATGTTATTTTGGAAGCTTTAAATTCTTGTAAGTACATGTCATTTCACAGCATGAACTCAGACAAGTCATGATACTTCCTTTAGGCATAACTACTATTATTATGTATAAAAATGAGGGTTGGAGAAAACAAAGATAAACATACAGAAGCAGATAAAAAAAGAGAGAGAACTAAACAAATTCCTTGTAGGTCTAGCCTCCAGAATATAGAATCTAAAGCAAATTATACCAGGAAAAGAATACATAAGCATGTGTGTATTTTTCCTTTTAACTACGCAGGCAAATCCAATTATTGCCAAATATGACAACTGGTAAATGAAGCAAAATACTTAGACCTTCTTAGTGAGTATTGGAGAGTGTGATAATACCCAGAGGAGGTGGCCTGGAACCTCAAACTGACTAGAATGGCTGGCTGGACTGGCAATGTTGAATTTGAAGGGAGGGAAAAATTACAGGGAGAAGTATGAGAGGTATTCTCAACTTTCTGAAGGCATTTTATATCCTAAAGAAAGAAGACCTGATTGATTTAGACCCAGAAGTCAGGAAAAGGGCCACTGGATACAAGTTAAAGAGTATAGACTTTAGGTAGAAATTTCTTACAATCAGACTTTCTAGCTGGTGCATGTAAAACCTTCAGAGAGGCAAGTTCTCCACTGCTGGAAATGTCCTTTCCAAGGTTAAGAAACATGTTGCGGTTCCTAGAGGTAGGACAATTTGTTAAATAAAAATGCACACTTGCAGGAAGAGAGCTTAGAGAACAGTGGGCCAAAAACCTTCAAGACCAGTAGTCAGGTCTCTGATACTAGGGGGACATTTTTTTTTTTTAAAAGATGACCGGTAAGGGGATCTTAACCCTTGACTTGGTGCTGTCAGCACCACGCTCAGCCAGTGAGCTAACCGGCCATCCCTATATGGGATCCGAACCCGGGGCCTTGGTGTTATCAGCACCGCACTCTCCCGAGTAAGCCACGGGCCGGCCCCTTTATATATATATATATATATATATATAAAGGGGCCGGCCCGTGGCTTACTCGGGAGAGTGCGGTGCTGATAACACCAAGGCCCCGGGTTCGGATCCCATATAGGGATGGCCGGTTAGCTCACTGGCTGAGCGTGGTGCTGACAGCACCAAGTCAAGGGTTAAGATCCCCTTACCGGTCATCTTTTTT
>NW_007727704.1:23186-68887 GCF_000696425.1 Galeopterus variegatus | reverse complement strand
ATGTATGTATTTTTTTTTTTTTGGTCTTTTGTCTTTTTTCCGTGTCCGGCAACGGATCGCAACCCTCAGTGTTGCCCCCGCACCAGACCGGGGACCGGCAACGGGACTGCAAACCTCGGCGTTGCTCCCGCGCCTCGCTCAGCCAGTGAGCGGGAACTGGTCTGTATGTGGGATCCGAACCCTCGGGCGGGAGTGCCACTGCGCTTCCCAAGCGGCGCACTATCCAGTGCGCCACCAGGCCGGCCCCCTAGGGGGACATTTTACTATGGATGGATAGTTTGTATTTGTTTTGGACAACAAAGTTCAAAACTGATACACACACCAACATGCCTCCAATAGAAATTGTTGCATAATTGCAATTTTTTCCAGGTTCAAATCCGCTCCTACGGTTTTATGTTTTGGGGGCATCTTTAAGAGATGGGATCTCTGGTTGACTATGATAATCAGTTATTTATAGGTGATGAAGTGGATAGGCAGGATAGCAGCTGGACAGTGAAAAAGTGAAAAATAGTTCACTTGATTAAAATTAGTTTCACATTAATTAACTGGTCGTGATCATGTAAGTCTCAATTTCTTGCTACCCCAATGTTCCCTGGTGATACTGGAGGCTAAATAGGGGGCATGTAACAAAATAAAATCATTCCAAAAAGAAATATCAGTATTTTAGTCTAGAACAATGTTCCTTAGGAAAGGGGTTTAGGGTAAGAGAGTGATATTGGCCAAACATGGTTGAATGGGAATTTTATGCCTCATCAGTCATAGACTTGCTCATCTGCAAAACGCTGTAATGTGTTTTTAAAATTTTATGGGCAGTCATTACAAAAATAAGCACACCATTAAGCTGATCATCTTGAACCGTAGGCCAGAAAGGTACTGGTGGACAGATAATAGATAAACATCACAGGGTATTAGAAGCTCTATTGTGACCATCCAGTTTTGGGAGGGATCTGAGCATTTCAGCTTTGTCAGATGAATGTATCATATTCAAAGATCTGAACTTAAGCCAGCCTAGTAATGACCCAGTGTTTCACTAGGTATATGACTTTAGGAAAACTATCTCTTCTCTGAGCCTCAGTTTCCCCTTCTGGATATGGCCAGGGCAATCATCATCTAGCAGGGAGCATAGAACAGGGCCACAAGCCCCACCTTGCCTGGTTCTGTGACCTCTGTGAATCTCCCTCAATTTAAGACCACTGCTTCATTCCATCTGCTTTCACTGAAGCTTGCAGCATCCCAAGGCCAAATTGTTGATTCTGGCTATTTCTAGTCAGTTTTCATTTGTTCAATGAATATGTGCCAATCATTGAGCTAGGTTGGCAAACTTTTTCTGTAAAGGGCCAGAGAGAAAATGTCTTAGGCTTTGTGAGCCATAAGATCTCTGTACCAACTACTCAATTCTGCCATTGTAGTACAAAATCTGCCATAGACAATACACAAACCAATGGGAATGGCTGTGTTCCAGTAAAACTTTATTTTCAAAAACAGGCAGAGGGCCACATTTGGCCTGCAGGTTGCAGACGGCAGACTCTTGAACTAAATGCTGGGCATTGAAAGTTAAATAAACTCTGGTTTTTGATATCAAAGTCCAAACTCACTAGCCCATTTATTTTTGTATTATCTCTTGCTACTTTTATGCTACCATGGAAGAACTGAGTAATTATGACAAGGACCTTATAGCCCACAGTGCCTAGAATATTTACAATTCTTTGGCTTGAAGAAAAAAAATCTTGCCAACTCTTAGTTTAGAATAATAGAAGAGTTGTTACTGGATAATAATTATGAATAAGAAATTAGGAGTGAGAAATTGTTTTAAATCCAGTAAAAACGCTATTAACAAAAAGAAAAATAACCATGTGTAAACCAGGTGATAAGCATTTTACTAATAATTTTTAAAATTGCTTTTAATGTGCTAATCACAGCAATTATATAACATAATTACTGTTGTACTTCATTTACAAACTCGGAGATAGTTTACCTAAGCCACACGCCAATTAGAATGTAAGAATTCAAACCCAGTTCTATGTGTCTCTAAAGCTCAGGCTTAATCAGTCTGGTTCAGGAAGGATGAATAGGGAATTTATCAAGTTGGGGAAGAGGACTTGAGACAGTGAAAACAGCCCCTGCAAATGTGCAAATGTGTGAAGGTTTGAAGTTATGCTCAAAAACCAGGGAGAAGCATTAGAAAGCAGAAGGAGGCTGGGATGGGAAGAGCAATGGGGCCGGATTATGGAGAGACCCAGATGCCTAAAGACAGTTCATCCTTGCAGTTTCTTTGGCTAGGGCAATTGGTGTGAATAAGCTACTTAGCAATGGCAGAGAATATTAACCTTTGGAATGTGAGTTTCTCCCACTTGCTAAATTTTTTAGTTGCATTATGACACCCTCCAAGATGCCATGACCAGTTATGGCATAGGCATCCCTGGTTTATTGTTCAAATCATTTGTTGGAGTGAACAGTGCCTCATTCCATTCAGCTGCTCTTGCAGTAGTTCACCTCTGATATTTATTTAGAGAAATTAAACAACCACAAATATTATCCTGCATGGGTTACTACGAAATTGAAGACTTGGCTCATTTCAGAAGTACCAGGATTTATTATTTAAAAATAGGCATAAGAATATTGTAGGACACTCACTTCAAGAGCAATGTCAGTGATTCAAAGTGTCTTAGTGCTGAGCTTCTGTTCCCAAACCAGAGCAGTCAACATTAGATATAAACAGTCTGCATCCCTCATGCTTCATCCTTCAAAAAGGAGACTGAGGCCCCAAGAAGGGAATGGTCTTCCCTGGGTCACAGACCTGGTTAAACCCTGGTTTTGTGCCAGGAAAGCTGCATAATTTGGTTTTCATACATGTAAGAATATGGTTGATGAAACATTTGACTGCACAGTAAAATCTGCTTCAAGACTTTGGCTGGACAAAGAGAAGATTGTGGCCTCCTCTGAAAATCAAGTCTGGTAAAAGGATTGGCCATTTCCACAGAGGAAGTTCAGTCCTTAGAGATGCAAGGAAAGGCAGATCTCAACTCAAAATATGGAAACACGTTCTGTGAATTAGAAATCACATGGAATGTTATGAGTCAAATGGTCTCTGAGAGCATGCTCATCATTTTCTTTCAATGAAAATCTTATGACTAAAGAGAATGAGTATGTACTCATAGGAATCTCAGGAAGTATAGGTCAAAATGGTTCCTAAAAGTACAAAATGCATTTGAAGTCTTCTGCTTCATGTTTAAATTCCATGCAAACTGCATTAAATTCAACAACATGCCCCTTTATGTTTTAATATAGCATTTGGAATACTTATTATCCTGTAACATTGATTCTTGGCACACTGCTGGAGGTACAGGTACTTTAATCTGAAAAGCCACAATTGATACCATGTACTAATTAATTAAGATCATAACATCTCAGGGTTGAAATAGGCTCTTGGAATCAACCTTTCTGATTACTATACAGTGTAGACATTTGAGTGCAGTGTAATTCAAGGCAATCTGATTTCCCTTCTAATTCTGAGACTCTATGAGCTCAGACTTCAATGAATTCTTACACCAGTACATTCTAAATGGGCCATTGTTTTCACCTATATTACAGTAATTATTATGGTACACATTTCAAATGTATTGTATATATTATATTAAATATACTATAATATAGTATTACGCCCACACATGTATACACAAATATATATTTAAACATGTTTCATAATACAGATAAAACTTTAGATCATAAGCTTTGGAGTCAGGAAGACCTGGTTTCAAATTCTAGTTACACACGGTTGGTTAGCTCGGTGACTTTAGGCATGTTTCCTAAACCTGGTTTCAAATTCTAGTTACACACGGTTGGTTAGCTCAGTGACTTTAGGCATGTTTCCTAACCCTGGTTAGCCTCAGTTTCCTTATTACAGAATGGGAATACAAATACCATCCTCCCAGAGTTAGTGTAAGTATTAATAGAGGTAAGGAACATAAATCTTTTACCACAGTGCCTGAAACATGTCTTGTACAGAAAATGGTAGCTGGTGTGTATGTGTGCATGCACCCACATTTATTTTGTGTGTGTGATTCTCATCATGGCTGGTACAAAACAATAAACTTAATAAAAACATGTGGACTTGAAGAGAGTTGAGTCATGGATTGGGAACAGAGGGATTTATGGATTTCAAACCTAAGATGTAAACTGAAAGAAAAGTCCATAGAAAACATTTGTTCCTTTACTTCTTGGCTCCAACAAGCTCCTGAGACACAAGAAATTCTGGAACTCAGTTCTTTAAAGCTGAGAGTCTAAATTTCTTCTTTTGTACCTAGACATATGCACTGAATCCCCAGACACAACAGATGGCCAGCTTTGTGCACACAAACCAGCTTTGGAGAAAGGCACTGGGCATTACAGAGGAGAGACAACATCTCCACCAGTGCTGTTCTCCTTGAATTGAAAAATTGGTCCCTGTTACTTCTCTTCATTGACAACAAGGAATTAACTGGACTCTTGGGATTCTCACTGAACCTAGACTTACCAGTCAGTAGCATGGATGTTCAAAGTTTCATCATGAAAGTGTCTGCTCACCGGCTCTACAAAAAAGCTGCAGATTAAGGAGACAGAGCTAATTATTTATTTCTCCCTGAGAGAAGGATGGTGCCCTGAAGGTGGTGAATTTCAGAAGTCCTTTATCCACTCTAGGCAATGAAAACTTCAACCAAGTCATTGAGCTTGCATGCAGCTTAATCCCCTAGAAAAACACTGTCTCTGGGTTGCTCACAGCATGTACTAAGTCATCAAAGTACTGGAAAAAACTTTACTACACATAAACTTGGTGAATCTATTAATAGAAGTTGTATTAGATAAACTGAATATACATATGAAATACAACTCTGTAAAATCTTTCTACTGCTTCTTTTCCCAAGATGTTTCTCTTTTCAAACGAGCAGATGGGGTCTTCTCTTTCCTGGTTTGGCAGCTCTGGGACCCTTGGGAATTTCAAGTCATTTAAATATATATGTGGATCCTTGTTATATGAATGTTTATTACTTAAGTCCGGATAGTTATGGTTGTGCAAATGTCTTCATTACACAAAAATATTCAATAAAACTATTTTTATAAAATTAGTCTCTGCCAAGGTATCTACCCCATTTCTTTCCATCTTGTCAAAATATTTTTTTTTATTTGTTTTTGTTTCGGCTGTCACTGATTTTATAAAATATTTTGAGCACCCACATTATAATGAAAATACAATGCATATCAACTGTTCTGTGAAAGCTGCACAATATCATGAAGTTGATGAAAGTGATGCAAAGGTTTTCTATAATCACATTCCAAGCCATTGGCAAATGAGAATTTGGCTGAGTTAGACCAATTAACAATTGAAAAAGAGAAAATCAACATGTAAGATGATTAGAAGCTTCAAAAGAGAAATATTTGAATATCAAAGGATTAAGAGAAGCCTCAGGAAAAAATGATGAATCTCTCAAATATTTTTCCAAAAATTACCTTTCCTCCTAATCATGATATGAAAGTGAAATGTGAAGTGAAGGATTTCATTTCATTTGATCATACAATTTTGTCAGAAAAATTACTGTTAAAAAATCAAGACCTGGCTCATTTTCTCATCATTTTATGAATTAGCATGCAGTTAAAATTATTAAATCAATTCTGACTATATAATCTAAAATAAACTTGCATTCATGCATTTTAGTTTCATTTGCCAAACTGAACTTCTTGCATGCTTTTTTTCTGGAATTATGTTTCTATTTGTGGCAAATTCACTTTCAAGTGGATTTGATTTTAGAGAAGCATGTTGGTAGTAATTATGATAGCTAAGATGGTGTACAGAATCTGGAGCCAAAATGCTGGGTTTTGAATTCAAGTTCTGGTACTCGTTGTGTAACACAGGAAGGTTGTTTAACTTCTCTGTGCCAAGGGTTGTTCTTGGAATCAATGGGAGATGGAATTAATAGCAGCCTAGTTTTCACAGAGGATTGTGAGGAAAGCAGGGGATATTGTACTATCAAGGTCTTCCTTTGCGATTGATTGAGGGTATCTGACTTCTTCTCTGGTAGTGGAGTCCACGCTCTACTGTAAGTAGAGATGGCTAATTTCATTCCTTTTTAGACCCTTTTCTAGAAACAATGTTTTGCTCCTCTTCTCCTAGTCATCTTTTTCTTTTTTTCTCAGCTCTACCATCAACTATTTACAGAGGGCTTCACTGACCACTTCTTATGCCACACAAGATTAAGCAGCCCTTCACTATGATCCTGATAAAATTAGTGAATATCTCTGTATTAGTCCACTTCCTATTGCTTGTAACAGAGTTTCTGAAATTGGGTAATTTATAAAGGAAACAAAATTTATTTCTTGCAGTTTGGAGGCTGGGAAGTCCAAGGTCCAGGGAATATATCTGGTGGGGGCCGCCTTCTACAGCAATGCAGGGTGTCCTGTGGTGAGAATGGACTGAGCAAGACAGAGCTAGCCTGTTTAACTTGTTCTCCTCTTAAATCCATCAGAACCACGTCCATTATTCCACAAATGGATCAATCCATTCATGATCACACAGTCCTCACAATCTAATCACTTCTTAAAGGCCCCACCTTTCAAATACCATAATACCATGGTTTTCCCACCTTCTTAATATTGTTACAATGGGAGTCAAGTTTCCAACACACGCAATTTGGGGGAACACATTTAACCCACAGCAATCTCTATAACTTTCCTGGTTTAATACTTTCTTTTACTTCTCAAGTATGCTTCAAGGAGACATGTCTCCCTCTGCTATGAGGAAAAACATACCCATACTCATCTTTGTCTTTCTGGTAACTATCACAGGACACACCTGATCATTATCAATGAGGGAACAATGACTGACTCTTGAGTCAGGCTGGTACAGCTAAAATAACCTTGGAGTGAGAGGCACAGATGAGGTCTGAGATCACCTAGCTCTGGAAGTTTGGAAAGCTCATTTTTTTCTCAGACCCTCAGTTTCCATACAGTGTAGAATAGAGAAATTGGACTTGTTAAACTCTTCGGGCACTTTCAGCTATAATGCCTTACGGCTCCGTGACATCTGTACTATCCCAAAACAGTAATTGAGGGCTCATTTTGTGCTCCATCTTTGCCCATTCATGAGTACTTGAGCCTGGAAGTCTCTTAATTTAGATCAACCTGGAGGTTCTCTGCTCTACCTGTAGAGCCTCAGCTAAGGTTACTGGGGCCAGTACTCCTTGTTTGGGGGCTTATGCTGCCAGCTGTGCATCCTAGTCATTTTTGTATCATTTTATAAATTAGCATGCACAGCTACTATCTTCCACACAATGCACTAAAAAAAATGCTGGTTATACATATCTCATTTAATCCATGTATAACTCAGTGATGTAGAAACTATTGTTCCTCTTTTATGATAGAGATCATTGAAAGTAAGAGAATTTAGAAAACATCTTGAAGGTTTCCTTAGTAGAAGATTACTGAAATTCAACCCCCCATCTCTGTGGCTTCAGAACCCATGTTCTTAGTCATCACACTCTACACCCTCCCGAGTGGTATATACATCTATTCCATTGTGTACACCATGTAGTATGACCGTCTTTCAGGTCACAAACCATCTGCTGCCTGTATTTGTGTGTGTTGGGATGAAGCTGGCTGCATGCTGAGTGACTTTCCAAGCCTTCTGAAGGTCTATAGACATGCAAGACAGCAGATGTAAGAGAGGCAGCATGGCATAGCCATTGATAACATGGGCTTTGAACTGCCAACTTTGCAACCTCGCTGGGTGGCCTTGGGCAAGTTACTTAATTGCCTCATGCTTCAGTTTCCTTATCTGTAAAATGTAAAATAATATTTCCTGCCTCAAAATATTATTTCAAGAATTTAATGAGTTAATATATGCATGTGAAGTATTTGGAATTGTGTCTGGCATATATTAAATATTGTCTGTGTTAATATCATTATCCTATACATTTTTTTGTTTAATACCAAACACACAGCTGAATTCTTTATTTTGTTGCCTTGATCTGGTGGCTCTTTCCCAGTGCTTCCAGAGAGGGGCAGGTTTGGAATTCCTGGGCCATTCCTAAATTCTTTTTTCATAATTGACTGCCACTTTCTAGCTTTTCTGTTTCTCGGTGTTCTTTAAGTTTTGCAGGCTTTCTATACACTTTTGAGAGTACAATTCAAAATGACACTTTGTCTACATTTTTTGTTTTTCTAGAATCTTCCTGCTGAATCCTCATTCTCTGATGTCTCCTTAGGGTACTAAAAACAAAAAATAAACAAGAAAAATACCACCATAACCAAAACAAAAATAAAACACCACTAGTTATTTCACATTTTTGTATTAAAAATATTTGTTAATTCAACCCATCCCTCAATCCCATTTTTGACTCAGACTTAGGCGACATAAATCTTGTTTTTTGTTGGCTTTTCACTTATGCATAAAACCAACATTCTTATGACTTCTTCTCCCTTGTCTTGGCTGCTAGGATGCTCAGAGTCACATTTTCTATCAGTTTTAACAACCGGCAAGAATATAGGATTTGCATAATTTGAAATTTCTCTGATCTTGAATTTCCATATAGCTTTTAGATTCTGATTTTAATCAATTTGTATTTTTCCATTTAATTGTAAATCTTTTGGTAAGCTTTCTCACATTCTTAACAGAATAAAATAGAATGTAATAAGTTAAAATAGTGAAAACTATATTCATCTTTGAAATGGCATTTTTCCTAGCACTGCTTTATAGACATAGTTTTAGATTGAACCATACAAACACACCAATATCCAACTATTTTTGATCTGTATAAATAGTGGGTTATGATGGTTCAACTTAATATTTGTCTTAATAAGTGTTTGTTTTATTGAAAACAGCCACAATTCTGATGTATTAGTAATGAAGGGAAAAGAACAGATTGTTTTTTACTTCTTTAAAAATCAAAATGACATTTCTTGATTGTCTGCCTCCCTCCTTCTTGCTTGTCAATAGCAGCTTTTTATTCAACAAATATTACACCTGTCTGCCATAGCTCTACGATGACATGTAGTTGATGCCTGGAAGTGCTGTTACTTCCAACTACATTTCATATTTAATTTATTACACTACTCTCCATTACTGCTTTTATTGATGAACTGTAGAGTATAAAATGATTACTTGTTAAAGACTTCACTGCACTTTTTTAACTTTATAGCTATAAAAAAGAAAAAAAAATGTTCGCCCTCTGTAGAGGTATTTGAGAGAAAAAAAATCCAAGATAAAGAACTTCACAGGATTAAGAACCTGTTCTGCTTACTGTCTTCATCTCCTGATTCACATAAACACAGCGTGGCCTTATTTTTCAAATAGGCTTTCACTTAGGAAACAAATAAGAAGGATTCAGTTCATTTCCACAGATATTGGGAAGCCACCATCAGTCAGGCTGATGATAAAATGTTAAAAAATAATAATGTCTCCTACTTCTGAACAGCCCATGTGCTAGTGCTAGAGAAACACACTCAATTTTCAGTGTGATGTGATAGTTTGTACCTTTTCATTAAAGTTTGTGTTTCTTTTTGATAAACAAACATCTTCCACAATCCTTAACTGATATTTGTAAAAAATATAAATGGTGAGTGTCCAGGTTGCCCAGCCTCACGAAGGCTTTTGGTGCTCCACGGCCTGCGGGCACCAGGATTGCACCCTCCCCTCTGCCAAAATGCCCAAGAGGAAGTTCTGCTCAGCCAGCAGGGTGAAGGAAGAACCCCAGAGGAGATGGGCGAGGTTGTCAGCTAAACCTGCTCCTACAAGAGTGGAAATGAAGCCAAAAAAGGCAGCTGCAAGGGACAAATTTTCAGACAAAAAGTGCAAACAAAAGAAAAAAGAGGAGCAAAGGGGAAACAGTCTGAAGTGACTAACCGAGAAACTAGAGATTTACTTGCAGAAAATGGAGAAACTAAAAAACAAGGTGAACCCATTCTTGGATGAAGCAGGAAAGGAAGCCAAGTCCGATTAACATCATATACCATGTCTTATCAGTGGTCTCTGCTGCCCTTCCTGTACAATCCAGAGGAATATTTTTCATCAACTATTTGGTGATTGTGAGTTTTTTTAGCAGTTCTAGAAACATTTTTAAGAAGGGAATATCACCTCATTCAATTTTTTAAGTGTAAAAGCTTTATTTTAAGAGATGAAATCATTCACCAGTTGATTATTTTTTTGCTACAACCAGAAAATAGTGGAATATTGAATTATGGGAGGTTTTGACTGTCTTGGGTGTCAGCTTAACATCCTATAGATGGGGGGGGGTAGTTTTTATATCCTATAACAGCAATCATATTGAATGGCAATTGGAGTCAGAGACATGCATTTAGTGTGTCTTGAACATTTAAAATTACTTGTATTCCCATGTTGTTTTTCAGTAGAGTTGTTTCCTAAAGAAAACCACTCCTTGATTGTTGCTCTCCCTGTCAGAATTCTGTGCACTCTGTAACATCTTTGGTTTTCTGATAGTCCAGTTTTTCTAATAATAGTGTTAATGTGCTGTGAATGTTTGGGAATTTCTGTATGCAGTATACATGATATTAAATTGTGAACTGGTGGGACTTAATAACGGTTTACCAACATCTGAAGATACTGATACTTGATATTCTTTTTTTTTTTTCTTCCTTTTTGTCTTTTTTACTGACCGGTAACGGGATCACAACTCTCGGTGTCACGCCCGTACCGGGGACCGGCAACGGGATTGTAACCCTCGGTGTTGCGCCCGCACCGCGCTCAGCCAGTGAGCAGGAACCAGTCTCCACATGGGATCCGAACCCTCAGTGGGAGCGCCGCCGCACTCCCAAGCGGCGCACTCTCCAGTGCGCCACCGGGCCGGCCGGATACTTGATATTCTTAAGGAAAATTTGCCTCCAAATTTGAAGCTGGAAAGTCACTGGAATAACTTTTAAAAAGAATCATGATACGTGGCTTTTTAGAGTTTTGGTACATACATTAAGAATTGTGTACAAATTGAAATGTCTGCGTACTGATCCTCAACACGACCAATAAAATTTCAACTATGAAAGAAAAAAAAATGCATGACTTAAACATCAGTCTAATGGCGATTTTATTAAAATGCATTTTTCAAACTAGCTGTGCCAGGGTCTCTGAGAGGGTCCCTGAGAGGAAAGCCCCTTCCTTCTGGCCCATACCTTTTAACAGTCTCTGCAAGTGAGATAAGAGCAGGGGCTACAGAGACCCTTTCAGAACCTAGAAAAATATATGAAATGTCACATTAAAAATGTCAAAGAACGAGTAAATTCCAGAGTGACTGGTACCACAACTATTTGCATTCACTTATTGTTCTTCTAACAAGGTCACCAAAAACATGTGGCCTTTGTTTTTACAAATTGATGGACAGAGTCATGACATTTTAGATCTGAATAAAATCTTAGAGACCAATCTGTATTAAACTTTGAGTTTGCAGATGGAAGAAACTGAGATTCAAAGCGTATGATGAGGTCTTATCCAGGGTTATGACCCAGGATGCTGACTAAAAGTCTGGTGCTCTTTCTGTGGTCTCCAATATATCCCCTGAAATTCTCCGTAATTCCCTGGGTTTTATTTATCATCTGTATCCTACTCTAGTTTTATTTAATACATAAATACATTTATTTTTATTACTTTAGGCACGTTCTCTGTTTCTATCTCATGGTTTGGAGCCCATTTGCTTGTCACTGTGAAGACTGCAGGGCTAGACGCTTTTGTCTTCATGCATCTCTCTCTGCTCCTTCCATGCATCCCATCTTCCCTGTTTCCAAATTCCACAAAATGGGAGGGAGTCGATGGCATATGACAAAGATGGAGAAACACCTCATGCTTCTTTTACCCAAAGAGCATACAGATTAAATGTAGCTGTAGAGCTGAAGGTGATATATAGAATTTAATAGCCAGAATTACATTTATAAGTATTTTGGGCTTTCACCCAAGGGTGACAGATGACCTGAATGTAGAAGACCTCCTTGGGCATGTATGCTATTGACAGAACTTTCAGAACACTTGTGTTCACTGATCTAAAATCAGTTCTAGAGGGCAGTACCTTAAGTCGTTTTTAGAAGGATACCACGAGTCATGATAACAAGGATAATATCAGAGATGAGGAAGACGATTCTTTCACACACACGCCATGTCCACAATGCAACATAATTCACTGTAGCTTTTCATAGCCATGATCTTATTCAGTTTTTGCAACCAACTTGTAAAGTGTGCAATTTTATGCCCTTAGCATGGTTGAGATAGTTTGGCCAGAGTGGAACTTCCAGGAATTTACCTGGCAGTGGGAAAGATGTGTAACAAATACATTATTTAATCACTCAGTCAAAACTTGTTGGCCACCATGCTTATAGCTCAGGAGAAACAATAGCAGACACAAGAGACAAAATTCATACTCTTTTGACACTTACGGGTCTAACTTCAAATCTAGAGCAGCCCAAGAAGAATCTCTGAGCTTTTGACAATCAGAGAGAAGATGCAGCTTCGAAGTTGTGACCAACTAGAAAATTACTGAAGGGAAAATCAATTTAAAACTAGGTAAGTTTCACAGTGCTTTGAATCTTTATCTAAATTGTGTATCATTAAATATAATTAGTAATTCTAGTAAACATAATATTCCCATGTCTAAAAAAAGATTTTCATTGTACTGGGACAAAATCATAACTGAGAAGAAAGCCTCTTCAATGCAGATAACTACAGTTTAGCCAAGTAAAATTGCTAGGACTAAAGAGCAAAATCCACGTGCCCTCATCCATGTGGAGGCAACTTAACACAGTCTTTGTACATAGAGTGATAAAAATAGCATCTGAAGGGCTAATCTTTCAAACCTGAACTTATAATTATGCAAACATCTCCCCAGGACATTAGTTCATTTTTTTTTTTAAAGAAGATATTTAAAACATGTCCTTTTGTCCTTTGACTTCTGAAATGGCTTAAGGTGACTTAGCAGTTAAAACAAGTAGGAGAAATAACATGTAAGGTTATTTGAAAAGGCATTTGAAAAAAAGCAGATAGAATTGGCACTCTCAAGCACTTGAGTTGAGAAGATTATAGTACAGGGACAATTAGTTTATTTTCTGGCAGCTAAGCTATAAAGAAAAACATTTTGAATTATAGAAGAACAGAAAACATACAAGTTCATCTATAAAAGTTCTTCCTGGACCTTAACCCAAGCAGAAATTTAGCATGTATACCCATATTTAAAGAAATAGCAAATATCATTCAGTGTACTTTATCTATAACCATAGTTTTCCAAAAGATACAGAAATCTCCTCCTCTCGGATGATTCACATACTATCCCTCCATAAAGGCAGAGGGTGTGACATCAAATCATAACTCAGGGCAGGCAATTTTGTATGAAGCTGATATAATGGTGTCCAAGCACTCAGCTTTCTGGCGTTCTAACATAACACTTGAAAAGAACGTGGAGACTTGAGATGAATGGCCAGTTAGCAGGCCCATTAGACTGCCTTCCTCAAACGAAAGGTGTTTTCAGCCAGCTTTAGAAAAGAACTATCTTTTTCAAACTCTTACGGAATTGTTTAGCCAATGTTTGCTTTGCCACTATTCCACCATGTTTATGTAAGGGGACATTGTGTCCACTCTTTTGCTCACACATTCCAAGCATAAATTTAAGACTCAAAAGCCAGGGGATGGTAATAGTTAATATCCATATCACAGTTTACAGTTTTAAGGCGCACTTTTGGTCAAAAGGTAGCCAAGTCGGTGATAATTATTTCTTCTTCAGCATGATGAAAAAGAATGTTTATTAAAAAGTCTGCAATGATTCACCATTGTGACCTTGCAATGTGATTTTCTAGCCTCTCCCATCAAGAAATAGAATTCACTGCTTAAAACTGCGTTAGCCTTGGGACTTGCTCTGGACAAACACTCCGTGGTTGAAATGACTGTTGGTTTTAAGCCTAGACCTCAAGTGGCCTTCCCCACTTAAGCTGGTCTCTTGGAACCCTGTTGCTACCCAGTGAAAACAAACTATGGCTAACTTGCTGGATGATGACGGACACGGGTCATAGGCATCCCCATCACTGCAGCCAACAGTAAGTGGACCTGCAGGAACAGATGCGTGAGGGAGCCCAGGCAACACCAGAACTGCTCAGTTGAACTCAGCTTAATTTGCTGACCAACAGAACTGTGAGCTAAATAAGTGGTTGTTATTTTAAGCCACTAACTTTTGGGTAGTTTGTTACCCAACAATTTCTACCCCTTATATATATTATCAATAATAGTACCTTATATTTGTATAGAACTTTATTGCTTAATGGAAGCATGAAGGCTGGAACACAACAGGGGCTTAATGAAAAATTCCATTCCTTATTCTCTATTGTAGGGTTTCTCAACTTTTTTTATTATTACCTCTTGTGAGAAAAAAAAATGACATTTTTTTCTAATTCTCCCCCCATAAAATATTAATATCACAGATATACTGAGTATCTGTTCTGTACAGTAGGCAGATTTGTGTTTTATACACAAAAAAGTAAGATTTTTTTTTTCCATAAGAACCAATTTTTCCCCCTTGGGTGAGCATACTGTCTCATCAATGAGAATGTATGTTCTGTTGGTATGGCAATGTGCATTCTTCTTCCATGCTGGCCCTGGAATCATGAAATGATTTGCAGTTGGTCATGTTGCTTAAAAACTCTAGGCTCAAAAGGTTATCCCAGGACATTTGACTCCAAGCTGAGCACCCTGGGTACTCTATCAGAAGCCTGGGTTCAAATGCACATTTAATCTAAGGTTGAATAAATTGAATCATCTATCTTTACAACTCTGGGGTGAAAACCAACTAATTAAGCTGCTTGTACTTGTTATAGTGAAAGAGAGAAAAGCTCTATAAAAGCTTCATAATCATGTTGATAGAATTGGAAGATGCTATTTGCTTCTCTGTGCATAGAGACTGTTCTTTGGATGAAGGGAATTCATTCTCTGGAGCCTTCCATCCAGCCTCTCACTAAATTCACTCAGTACATTTCTTTAAGGATTTATAAGACAGAAAAGAAAATAGCAGCAAGACAGATGAAAACATTTCCTTGATACAGACATAAAACTCTAAGGACTAGAAATACAAGGGGAGCCACAGATACGGAAAGACTGGAGAAGATTAAATATGTATGTGTCACTAATCACTATATGCAACCTTTAGAAATGCTATTTGTGAGGAAAGGCATTTGCAGAAAGAGAGCTTATAAAAAAATGTGAGACCAACCTGAGCCACAAAGTTCACACTACGAAATGAGATGGTTATTAAGCTCCAAGTAGCTTGCAGCCAAAGGTAGAGCTGTCCATGTCCAGTCAATTTAACTTGTCCTTGGTTAAAGAAATAATTATGCCTATGCATATGAGGAAGGGGGCTTGCAAGGAAATGAAATGTAAAAGCACCCAGAATCTTCTTAACATCGTAGTGTTTAGTTCTCAAGGACCTCAGAGACTGACTGCTTACTAAGCAATTACCAACACGTTGCTAAACCAGTTTCCTCCCAGAGGCTCTCTCTTTCTACCCTACCCAGGTAAGAGTAATTAAATGAGAAGTGCTTTTTCTACCTCCAGAGATTTCCCACAGTGAGAGGGAATGATAGATGTTGTAAATATTTACAAAAATATTGTAAATATTTTGTAGGGAGGGACCTCAGAAACCACATGAAGCACTATTGTTATTTTATTCTTGAGAAACCTGGGGCTTCAAAGCAGGAAGTTATTTCTCTTGAATCAACTGTGTGCTAAAAGCAGAGCTTATTAATTTAATGCTCTTTGTATTACACCAGATCTTAGCTCCTATGAAACAGTGATCTGCTGCCCTCTCAAGTATGAATTTAATTCTTTTACAGTTACTTTAGAGAAGCAAACAAACAAAAAGTTCTCTGTGATTAATTACCTGTTGCTTTTTTCATTCAGGCGGGTATTCAAGAAGATCCTTCTTGCTAGAGAGAGCATTTTACCACCTCCCAGTTTTACCATGAGCACCTACTCAAGCTCAGAGATAATTCGGGAAAGGAGTCACCTGTCTGTTGTCTGTTCCCACTGGGTCAGAGCAGCAGGCCAGTTCAAACCACCCTTTCCTTTGCCCCTTCTTAGAGTGAAATCCCTCTTCAAACAGCACTTCTGACATCAGCTGTTCTTCCTAAGTATCCTCCCTCCATGGGATTTCTCACTGTCGCCCAGTGCGTGTGCTGCTGGCCCCATTGGCCATTCCCTTTGTGTGTGATTCACTGATTCTGCAGGAACCCACAGCCTCTCTCCTTTTTGTCTCCCTTTTATTCTCCTGCTCCATTTTTCCTGTCCTTGATATCCTTCTTGGCTCTTTTAGAAATTAAGCACGGTGGTTTCATAGGGTTGACTTTCATGTAGCCTATATGAGGCTTCCTTGCTAGTGTAACCTACAACCCTACTATACTCACTGCCCTACCTCACTCCATGAGCATGGACCTTTTACTCTCATGTTCTTTCCTGTCCCTGGGGCCTTCTCATACCTGTATTCTCTTGATTTACCTCTGAGATCACTAGCATGGATTGAGCCTGAAATATTTATATCAAACATTGCCTTCATGGTTTATTATAGCATAAGTGTATTACATGGTCCCTAACCCCATCCCTGCCCACTGAACTCCTTCAGAAGATCTGTGGGGCCAACCCCATGGCTCACTGGGACAGTGCGGCACTGGAAGTGCAGTGGCGCTACTGCTGTGGGTTCGTACCCTGTATAGGGATGGCCGGTGTGCTCACTGGCTGAGCGCGGTGCAGGCAACACCAAGCCAAGGGTTGCGATCCCCTTACTGGTCAAAAAAAAAAAAATCTGTGTCTAGTTCCGGTACTGCCATTCACTTGCTGTAGAGCACTTGGAATATCTTTTCACTCATTGGCCCTAAGTGTTTTCACTTACAAATTGAAGAGTGCTTCAGTATCCATTTGTTCATTCATTCATCCATTCATTGACTCAGCAAACATATATTGAAACCCTAGTCTATGCCAGGAAGCTTATTGGTATCTGTTTAAGTGATTGCCAGGGTTCGTTCAAAGAGAGGTCATATAAGGTCACCTTCTTACCAATTCCTGCTCGAGCCAGAGTGACTCATGCAACACAGGCAGAATATTGTCCTAGCTAGAGCCTGTGGGGGTAGAAGCATCCTTTATCTGCAGGAATGAGCCAGGGTTGAAGGCGTGGTTTGCAGAAGGAAAGACTGAGTGGGGAAAGCAAGTGGGGGATGGAGGGAGTGAAGGAGGAGCAGATCTACTGTTTCACAAGTCCTTCCCACAGCATCCTGTGGTTGAAAATAGACAGGGAGCAGGACAGAAATAGCAGCACCTGCTTAAATCTGCAGTTTCTCGCAACCTGAGCTAGAACGAGATGTGCCTGCTGGCTAACACTCCTGCCAGGGGGAACTGCAGAAGAGCAGCACTGGCCCTTAACATTCTTTTAATTACCCAGGTGCCTGCATTCCCTGTGTCTCTTCCATACCTCCCAGTCACAAATGGGGTGACAAAGTCTGGGGCGGGGCTGGGTTTTGGTCTCAATTTGCTGTGTGATTTAGGTCAGGACTTGTATATCCTTTCTGGGCCTCAGATTCCCCAACTACGAACCCAGGGGGGTGGTCTTGGGAGTTTGTTCTTGTTCTCAGTCTGGACGCAGTGGCTTTTCTGCCTGCCTCTCCTCCCAGCCCATGCTCTTTTCTTCTTTCCTCACTCCTCAGTGTTACATAACCCCTTTCCACTCTTCTTCTGTAGGAAGGCAGAGCTTTGTGCTCAGAGCTGGGATGTTGGCCAGAGAGAAAGAAACAGTGATGCCTGGGTTTAGCTTTCAGTTTGTGTATTAGGTCCCTGTCCTGGGGACTTCAGGGGTTGAGGTACTTTGGCTTCTGTGGAGGGGCCAGAGTCAGAGGAATCCAAGGTAAGTGCCCAGGTGGCCAGTTTTGTAAGATCGATCAGGGCTGTTAATGGCTGCCATTTGACCTTGGGGGGTCTCTCTATCGTGTCCCTCCTTCCCTTTCTCCCTGTCCCTTTCTGAAAATTTCTTCCATATCAGAGACTCAGGCTATGAGTCCACCTGCAGTTTTGTTAATGTACACATGTCCTGGTCATCTAATCCTCTGCCATCACCCAGGAAGCTTCCATCATCTCAGGACCACCTTCAGTCTTCCTCAGGATCTTTTTCCTTCACTCTCTCCTGTCCTGCAGGCTTCCCCTTCCCTGCATCTTCTACAGACCTTCCCTCCTCTGTCTCATCTTTCTCTTTGTTCTTTATCTGCCCCAATCCTCTCTCATATTCTTGTTTCATTTCCTGTGTTCTCCCCTCCCCTCTTCAGCAACGAAGTGTTGAGAAAAGACCACAGTCTTGGGTGTATGATGAACATGGATGGATTCACATTTGGTGAATTTGAGGAAATTACCTAACCCTCAAACATGTGACTAACTTATCTTTGGAATGGGTCAGTGATAGCTATTGCCCTAAACAGCTGTACTGATATGGGATAAGATCTGTGAAGAGCCTAGGTCACGAGAGATAACACTAAACACAGTGTCTTCAAAGATAAACACTGATTGTTATAATAATCACCATAAACAAATAAGAAAAGTTAGCCCTGCCCTTGCTCACCTGTCTTCTCATTTGCTCAGTCCCTGTCCTAACTCTAGTTTCTCCTGAATGAGGTTACATGTCCCTATGATGTGTTCTCCTACTCCCTGAATGCCCCTTCTCATAGCTTGTGTCATGCATCTCGTTCCACACCATCTCTAGGGCCTGGGACAGTGCCAGAGCACATTAGGTGCCAGGGCAGGACTAGAGTGAGGGGCCTTCACCGCAGCACTTAAGAAGGTGCTCACCCTGACTCGTGCACCTGTAACAGGCAGGCACTAAAACCGTATTGAGTGGCTCAGTAGATTGATTCTTTCTGTCTCTCCTTCCCCTACATTTTCTCAATCCCATCAGTCTTTCCTTTGTTCTTTCTTCTCTCTCCCTCTCTTCCATTAACTCTCTTCTCATCCGTGCTTTTCATGGCCCAACTCTCTCCCTTCAATAGCATCGGTTTCCTCTCTCCCTTTCTCCTACGTTCTCCCCCTACACTCTTTCCCTCTGACCCTCCCCAGTCCTTGCTTCAAGTACTTGCTTGAATCTGGCAAACTCTCTTCTCTCTGCCTCTTCCTTTATTGATTTATATGGGGTTATTTTGTCCATGGAGGGAATGAATTTCTTTAATACTGCGAAGGATCAGACTGGGCACAAAAGCCTCAGACAACTTTTGTTTGATGTGGACAATTTTATTCCCATTCAATTCCCTGGGTTTTCAAACAGCTGCAGATCTCTGAACTCAAAACATCTGAGCCAGTACATCCTCTCTCTCTTGAAATTGCACAGGCTTTTTTTTTTTTTAATCTTTAACAACCTTTCCTGTATCTCACTGAACAGAGGTCACATCATTAGTGGGCCTTGAGTTCACACTGAAAAGGTAAAATTGTTAAATTACGAACAGATCTAGGTAAGATCTTTTAATAAAAGTAAAAGACACAAACTCATATCCAACTACTTCCTCTTCCTGTCACGTGGTTGTTGCCCCCTTCACTTTTTAAGGCCAAAACCTTTTTAAACACATACATCTG
This sequence comes from Galeopterus variegatus, assembly GCF_000696425.1. NCBI lineage: Eukaryota > Metazoa > Chordata > Mammalia > Dermoptera > Cynocephalidae > Galeopterus > Galeopterus variegatus. The sequence goes on along the minus strand of NW_007727704.1, from coordinate 49,293 downwards.
CCATTTGAGCTACATTCACCATTAGCTGTGCAATCACATGTCTATTTAGGATATCTCCCCAAATAAAACTGCGTTAGAAAATTTTAAACTTGGGGCCGGCCCGGTGGCGCACTGCTACAGTGCGCTGCTTGGGAAGTGCGGCGGCGCTCCCGCCGAGGGTTCGGATCCCACATACAGACCGGTTCCCGCTCACTGGCTGAGCGAGGTGTGGGAGCAACACCGAGGGTTGCGATCCCATGGCCGGTCCCGGTCCAGTACGGGTGCGACACTGAGGGTTGTGATCTGTTGCCAGACACGAAAAAAAAAGACAAAAAAAAAAGAAAATTTTAAACTTAAGAATCTATCAAGTAGAATATAGATGGCTTTACAGATTCTAACAAGTGATACATAAGTTTGCATAAAGCAATTGTAGACAAACTGCACAATATATGATATAGTATAGGCTTTATCTTCTAAAGGAACAAATTCTCACTCCAAGTTCCTGTGACTCTTCAGAGGTTTACTCTGTATTAGCTAGCACACTTGATTTTTAAACTATGATACCGGACTTAATATTTACTATCTCTCAGGTACAAGGGGTTCAATTCAAGATTAAAATGTGGATTAATGGAAGGTCCTACTCTGCAGAGACCTCATCTCTGCCTGGAGAAGAATAGGACAGAGCTGAACTGGTGTGACCAGACAAAGAGGGAAAGAGAGCCATCTTGGCTATAAAACGTGTAATATTTGGTGAAATGATAAGCTGTTGCACCCCCTCTAAAGAGAAAGTTAGCAATATTTGACAAAATTTTTAAAATGCATCTATAATTTGGCCTGCCATTCCCACTCCTAGGGATGTGTTTTATTAAATGTATTAGTACATCTGAGAAAAGACATAATACAAGGTAAACACTGAAGTGTTGTTGGATGTAAGAAAAAGCCTAGAAATAACGTAAATGTCCATCAACAGCAGAAATTATGTTACACACATACCTTCAAATACCTTGCAGCTGCCACAGTGAATGAGCTTTTATGTAGCAGTGTGGTAAATCTTTCTAAGACCAAGTGTTAATGTCATGTAGAGTATAATACCATTGTGAGGCTTTTGGCTGTGTCAACTTTTAGGTAGGCTGAATCCTGCCCTAGGATTCCTGTAATAATATATGTCTCATTGAGGATAACTGCAAGGTGTATCCTCACCGGAGAGCTGGAGGATATAAAGAAAGCTTTGCCCACTTTTTTTTTTTTTTTTTTTTTTTTTTTTGTAGCATACCCACACTTTTTCTCAGTTATCCAATCAAGCATTAATGTAATGCTGCTGTGGAGCAATTTCACAAATATGATTAAAGTCCCTAATCAGTTGACTTTTGGTTAATCAAAAGAGAGATGAGTCAGGGTGGCCCTGGTTTAATCATTTGGAAGGCCTTTAAAAAGAGTTTCAGGCGTTCCTTAAGGCGTATACTCCAAACAGCTGCTGGGTCTGTAGTTGTTGTCTCTTTATCTTTCTTTATGACTACCACCACATTCTAGAAATTTTAGCTTGTGCTTGTGGTGTTCTAATCTGCATGTGATCTCTTTGTGACTACCTGCCCTATAGACTTTGGAGTTGTTCAGCCATTCCCAACAGTTGCATATGCCAGTTTTGCATAATAAAGTTCTACATATTCGTATATGCATATATGCGTGTATGTTTGTGTGACTGGGTGTGTGTGTATGTATCTCACACTGATTCTCCTTCCCTGAACCATGACTAATATATCTTCAGTGTTAATTTTTAAAAAATGAAAGGTAAAAAAAAAAATAGTTGTATGTTTTAGACTCCCTCTGACTGGGAACACAGAAATCATTAACAGCTGTTGTCTCTGTGGAAGGAATCTGTGGGTTAAGAAGACAGAGACAATGGTGGGGATAAATGTATTTCTAACTTTCGTACTTGACCTTGTGCTTTAAGTTATTTAATAGGTTATGCTTAATTTTTCTATTGTGATAAAAACACATTCTATAACATTTACTGTCTCAACCATTTTGAAGTATACAGTTCAATAGTGTTAACATTGCTGTGTTTTACACAGAGATTGGTCTTAGATCTCTGGAACTTTTTTATCTTGCAAAACTGAAACTCAACAGCTTTTAAACAGCAGCTCTCCTTTTCCCTACCCCTAACCACTATTCTGCTTTCTGTTTTCATGAATTGGGCTACTTTACATACCACATTTAAGTGAAAGCGAACCCTTGTGGTCATGTTTAATTTTAGCACAATGTTCGAAAGTGTTGCAAAAGCACAACATTTCTGTAGTAATATCTTTTTTTTTTCTCTCTCTCTCCAGGGGAAGACTCTCATGAGTACTGGTTGATTGATTGCTTACTTAATTGTTTTCTATCACTTAAGCACAGATCTTATTTATACTTAGCTTCCATTTATTCAACAAATATTCATTGACTGCCAAAAAGTCACTTCCAATAAGCCACCAAGATGGACACCTCAGGACTTAAAGATGAATAAGGTGAAATAATAAAAGTTTTATTGATTTTATGGGATGCCTTTAGAGCCACCGAGATAACGGATATAACGTGGCCACACAGTTGTGGCATTGTTATTAATAATAAGATTTAAGGTAGAGGTCAAGGAGGGCAGTTCCTATACACTACTGCAAATCTGCTGATCGAATATGGGAAAGTCCCCCTCCACTGCTCTAGATGCTTGCAGGGATGAACATTAGTGCTATATATTCCTTGGGATGCATTAATTGATGAGTCATGTGCTTTTGTATATAAACAATCCATTGAGCCATACATTTTACAGAAGGAGAAAAAGAATGGGACAAGAATGCCCTAGAGACTGAGCTATTTTTTGGTTGTATTTGATTTAATTCTAATTATTTAGGCAACTGAAGAATTTTTTTAAAAAATTCTGTTATTCATCCTAATCTCTAAACAGGATAGTATTACTACTATCGAAATGGTAATATTATGAATGATATTTTTGGCCACTCATTGAGAACATACACTATGCTAGAGACTATTCTAAGTCTTTTACATGATGGGTTGGGTTTATTTAGTTTTAACTAAACCCCTATGAAGTATGTTAGTGTATTATACCTATTTTTCCAATAAAGAAACCAAAGATTAGAGAAGTTATTAAATGTGCTTATAGTCATGCAGAGCCCAGGTCCTTTGTTACTGCATGTGCTGCCCTACCAGTGCATGTGTAGTGGTGGGCATGGGGGTATGGAGAGGAAGAAGATCCAGCCTCTACATTTGGAGATGAGTGGAAGGCAGCAAATGTAAACAATAAGTTGTAACTCAAAGCAAGATGACAGGAGGGTCCCAAGAGATATGCAAGCAAAGGAAAGCAGAACAGAGAAACACAGGCTCTTGCTGAACCCCTATGTTGGAAGCCACGTGTGCTTACAATAAAGCTGTCATCATTCAAAACAGATGTCCTCTTGGCAATCACTTCTAGAGTTGGTTTGAATTGCACTGCATGCATGCCCACACATGCACAGGCAAACACACTTTTTTGGAACCTCCTGACCCTCCCGATTCTACATTAAGATCACTTTATTTCCCACAGTGCTTGCCTCAGATTGAGTGGTTCCTTAATAAATATTAATGCATAGCTTTTGATAAATAGTATGGATTTTGGAATCCAGAAGACCATAGATTACATACTATCTCATGAGTAAATTATTTAATTTCTCTTGTACTTAAGAGTCCTTGTCTTTAAAAAGAGAAAGTATAGAGGGATACCAACCTTATGAAATGAAATAACTCAAAGTGATTAACATCATGCCTGGCAGGTAGTAAGTGCCTAGTAAATAGTAAATGACTGAGTTTTTAATAAATGACCCAAAAATATTCTGATGGATTAAACCAATAGAGTTCCAAAAATGACTGCTTTGTAAATCCTCACTCCATTTTATGGGTGTATGGGTGTGTATATATGTGTGTGTGTATATATATATATAAAGAGAGAGAGAGAAAGAGAGAGAGAGAAATGCTAAGCCATGTTTCTTTAAAATTTTACTCTGCAAAGTACTATCTAAATTTGGGATAAAAGCAAAGAGAAAACATCTGGTTTGTGTAATCCCTTGTACCTTCAGTGGGAGAGTGGACTAAAAAAATGAAGTGGTTGGTAAACTGTGAACCAAGTGACAAACCTGAACTAATCTGAGGTTTTCTATACCCAAGGGGTAGTACAGCTTGGATTTCACCTTGTCAGACCCTGAAATTTCATCACTGACAAGTTTATTCCATTTTCCACCAGTCATACCACATTCTCCAGCTGTGGGCATTGTATTCCTTCAAGCCTCTCATTCAATCACTGATACAGAAAGGGGCTGTGAGGTTGTCAGTGGATGGCTTCTGAATTGGGGATGAGCATCAGACATCCGCATGTGAATTGACTCGGTTTTCCTAGCAATTTCCTCTCTGCCTTCCCCTTCCAGATGCAAGCTGGAGTTTGGAAACTGCTTACACATTAGGGCTGTTATAGAACCAAGCTATAATTTTCAGGCTAATGGAAGACGTATTGGCAAAAGTTGACATTAAGTGGAACTAATTGCACTGTAACTGCTAAATAACTAAGAAATAACTACCCTGTAATTTATGATGCAGTGAGGACTATTCAGTAACTTTGGAACTGTTCATACAGCAAGGAGCTCAGTGATGCATGAGCTGCCAAACTTTTCAGCATTCAAAGGGCCCCAGAAGCTGAAGATTGTGTGTTGTACAAACATGCAAGGCTTCAGTTTATAAAGGCAACCTGCTCTACTTAGGGGTAATGGCTTCACTCCAATGCTTAGTGGATGAGCATTGTGACTGGTAGAGATTTAGCTGTATGTCTATTGTAGATTGAAACCCCAAACCTACTGCATATTTAAGAAGTATGTCTTTTAGGCTGTGATTCTGCTGATGGATGAACATTCTGCCACAGACAAAATAAAGGGAAAATAAAGGCAGGTAATGAAGCACAGATGGTGTTACACTCATCTGGATGACCACTGTTTCAGTCCGTTTTGTGTTGCTATAACAAAAATACCTGAGACTGGGTAATTTATAAAGAAGAGAGGTTTATTTGGCTTACGATTCTGGGACAGCTGCATCTGGCACGGGCCTCAGGCTGCTTCTACTCATGGCGGAAAGCGGCAGGTAGCCGGTGGGTATGAGCAGATCACATGGCAAGAGAGGAAGCAAGGGAGAGAGAGAAGAGGTGCCAGGGTCATTTTAAGCAATGAGCTCTTATGGGAACTAATAGAGCAAGAACTCACTCATTAATCCCCCTTCCCCCAGGGAGAGCATTAATCCATTCATGAGGGATCCGCCCCCATGACTCAATCGGTTTCCAACGCTGCCACATTGGAGATCAAATTTCCACATGAGTTTTGGAGGGGACAACACATCCACATTCCATTAACCACCCATGTAGTTAGGCTGGACCCATGTGTCATGTCCAGTTAGGCTACATATTTCAGTCCTTCCAAACCATGTTCTGAACCACAGCTCTAGTGCAGGACTTCACTAATTTTCCATTAAATATTTTGATAACCTAATTACTGGTCCCCCCATCACCTATTTCTCTTTCCCACCCCACATGTGTCCCCAGACCATTTTGGCACAGTTATCACTTACCACAAATGTGCTCAGACTACTTTCCCTGCTTAACTTCCTTAAATGATCTCCTGTCATCCAAAACAGTATTTTTCAAAGTGTAATTACAAGAGACATATATATATATATATATATATATATATAACTATATAATATATAATATATACATATATATATATATGGTTAAATATATTTTGGAAATGCTGAATACTGTATCCTCCTCTTAGAAATTTATACCTTGAAGCTCTAAGAAGTCCAATTGTGAAGAATCTTGTTTAACTTTAGTTAAGTTAGCTTTGCTCAAATTTTGAACACATGTGTGCATGTATGTGCATGTGTGTGTGTGTGTAATACCATTATTACGCACTTCCCTCGATATACTGTAGTAGTCCCTAGAAAGCAATTTTGAGCAGTACTGATCCCTAATTTAGATTCGAACTCTTTAATATACATGCTTCTCTGATGACTTAATTTGTAATCATTCTTTTAGACACAGCCCATAGACACTGTCCCCAAGAAACTTCCCCTCTCCTGCCAAGCCAGACATAGTTGTTCCTTCGGGTTGTCACAGAGATTTGTTCTAGATCTATGCATATTGTTCTTGATGGACCTTGGACATACTGGCACCATTGTGCACACAAGAAGCACAAAATAGCTGCCAGCCTTGTCTTCCACTCCAGCACCAAACCCTTCCCCCCTTCCCTTTATGAGAAGCCTGGTGACTTCTGCAAAACAGAAACCCTTTTGCTGCTGCATGGGCGCAGTTCTCCACCCTGGTTGCATAGCTTCTGCATTAGCATAATGCCCCTCCTCGATTGTATCAGCCAGCCCTTGGTACCCTATATAAGCTCTCCCATGGCCACATCTGGTGCTGTCCTCCATTTTGAGGGCAGCCCCGGCCCACCCTCCACTTTGAGTGCAGCCTGGCAGATTCTTTTCCTTTAATAAAGCTTGATTGGTACCTGGCATCTTGGCTCACATTTTTTTTCAGTTCTGTAATTACTTATTCTCTTGATTTAAGGTAGGATTTCATAACTTTGGCAATGCCAATATTTTGGACCTGATAATTCTTTGTTGTGTGGGGACAGTCCTGTACATTGTAGGATAATTAACAGCATCTCTGGCCTCTACCTACTAGATGCCTGTAGCACCAACACCACCCCACCATCCAGTCAAATGTTTCCTGGGGGTGGAGTATAAATCATCCCCTGTTGAGAACCACTGATCTAAGCTGTGAGGTACCAGAGGTCAGAAGTTTTATTGTTCTCATTCATGTATCTCCACATCTCATACCCATGGTTGGGTATATATAAGTATTTAATGAAGTTATGTTTTCCCCAAATCTTTACTAACTACGGAAACACTGAGAATGATAAAATAAGTTTATTTCATTAAAAATAATTCATTGCACATATTATTATAGTAATTTAATTATTTAATTATTGTCATCAAGCCACATTTTCAAAAGCTTATTTATTTTTGAGAGATTTATTGAAAGAAACAAAGAAATTTTTAAAAAAGTAAAAGTAGATTGATTGTTAATATGGTAAGTAGTAGTTTGGACAAAATATTAGATGGTAATAGCTCCTATATGTTTAGTGTTTTTACATTTGCCAATTTACTTTCTTATCCTCAGTTTCATTTGTAAACTGGATATGCTGATTTCTACTCTGTCGACCATAAATAATTCCTTGGGAGATAAATAAAACACATGTTTGATAAACACTGAAAATTCTAGAGTACTCAAGAAAAGAGATGATGATCTTTCTTTTATTTACTATGTCTGAGGACTGGAATGTGCTATTCTTCGTTTATTTTTCTCCAAACAGCTAAAATATAACTATTTAAGGACCAAAATTTTTAAATTTTGATTTAATCATTTTAGATAGAAGCTTGCGTAAGTTTTTTTTACTAATATCCCTATTTTTTTTTACTAATTGCATCATATTACATGTAATTGAACTATTATTTCATGAAATAAAATCATCATAACAAACATGCTAATGCATACTGAATCATTTCAATCTTCTAGGAGGCTCAGAATGTTTTAAATTCTACTGTCATCTCTGATTCTGTTTGTTTTGTGTCATTTCTCACTTTCTTCCATCAGCTGCACATCCTACTTAGCTTCTATAACAATAAAAAAGAGACACACAGATACATTACATTTACTTAAAAGTAAGGTAAGAATGAATAGGACCTGAGAATATTGTCTATGAAAAAAATATACGGATATTACTGCATAGCTATTAGGTACCAATTTTTAAACACTCAGAAATCTTTCATCATTTGTCTTTAAATTTTCAGATTGTATTATAAAGAATTGACATTGCTGTTTGGGTGGTCACCAGACACAGGAGGGAGAGTAATTAGGGTAGAGGAAGACAGAGAAGAAGAAAACAAGAAAGGATTAAAAATATAGAATAAATAGAATATCAGAGCAGAATAAAGAAGGGAGGAGATTCTGGAAACAGATCTTATCCTTTAGCTAGTTTATTCCACCAACATTATTATCATGCGGTAGACAAGCATTCTTCAGAGGAGCATTTTCCTAGACTGTGTAAGAATATTCCTCAGGTAAAAGAATTCTCTGTGTTTTAACTATTTTTAGTTATACTAATATTTGGAATATCGAATAGTGGTTATTTTGAAAAATAGGTGCCTGTTCTGTTCACATGTAACAGAATTTTCCAGAGACCTGAGCCCCTCTTTGGAAGGGATTGATTGTATTTCCTTGGGAATGGTGGGGGAGAAAGCAGAGAAGACTGAAGTTCTTAGTTTCTCCCATGTTCTAGGTTAGGCTTCTGATAAGGAAAACTTATCAGGTATTTTCTTCTTTATTAAACTCTCCATCTGCTGCTAGAATGAGCTCGATGAAGCAGAAAGCTGGTGATACTGAGGATCCCTCAACATTTGCTGTGCATACTGCCTCAATTTCATGATAAAACTTGAGAAGACCTTTCCAATCTAAGCTGAGAAAATTTCTGTCCCTCAGCACTTTTTATTTTTATTTTTTAATTTTAAAATTTTCTTGTACATATTGTGGTGTGAAGTGTGTTGTTTTGATACATGCATATACTACACATGATTCACTTAGGGTAAACGGCATAGTTTTGTACTCATTAGTCTATCACTTCTCCTCTACCCACCCCCCACCCTCTCGTAACTATTATTATACTCTCCGCCTCTATGAGAACCACTTTTTCATTAGATTCCACATATGATATCATGAGACATTTGTCTTTCTGTGCATGACTTACTTTACTTAACATGATGGTTTCCAGTTCTATCCATGTTATTGCAAACATTAGGATATCATTTTCTAAACAGCTGAATAGTATTCCATGGAATATATATATATATTGCAAACATTAGGATATCATTTTCTAAACAGCTGAATAGTATTCCATGGAATATATATATATTTTTTAAAATTTTTAAATTTTTGAATTTTTTTTCCATTCATCTGTTGATGGACATTTATATTAATTCTAACTCTTGATTATTGTGAATAGTGCTAGAATGAACATGGGAGTGCAGATGTCTTTTTGATATATTGATTTCATTTCCTTTGGGTACATACCCAATAGTGGGATATATAGCTGGGTTGTAAAGTAGTTCTATGTTTAGTTCTCTGAGAAACCTCCATACTGTTTTCCACAACGACTGTTCCAATTTACATTCCCACCAACAATGTAGTAGAGTTCCTTTTCCTTCTCATCCTTGTCAGCACTTGTTAATTTCTGGTTTTTGTTGATAATAGCCATTCTAAGTGGGGTGAGAAAATACCTTATTTTGGCTTGAATTTGCATTTCTATGATGATTAGCGAGGTCAAGCATTTTTTCATGTGCCTTTTGGCCATTTGTATAACTTCTTCTAATAAGAGTCTGTTTAGGTCCTTTGCCCATTTTTTTAATTGGGTTATTTGGGTTTTTTTTGGTGTTGAGTCTTTTGAGTTCTTTACCCATTCTGGATATTAGCCTCTTATCTGGTGTGTAGTTTGCTAACACTTTCACACATTTTGTAAGCTGTCTCTTCCCTTTGTTGATAGTGTCTTTTGCTGTCCAGAAGCTTTCTAATTTGATGCAGTCCCATTTGTGTATCTTTGCTTTAGTTGCCTGTGCCTTTTTAGTCTTATTCAAAAAAGTGCTGCCCACTCTCATTTCATGTGACATTTCCCCTATGTTTTTTCTGGCAGTTTCATAGTTTTGGGTCTTAAATTTAAGTCTTTGATCCATTTTGAGTTGATTTTTGTGTATAGTGAGAGATAGTGGTCTATTTTTCAATCTTCTGCATGTCGTTATCCAGATTTGCCAGCACTATTTGTTGAAAAGGCTGTCCTTTCCCCATTGTACATTTTTGGCACCTTTGCTGAAAATCAGTTGACTGTAAATGTGTGGGTTTATTTCTGAGCTCTCTATTCTATTCTGTTGGTCAATATGTTTGTTTTTATGCCACAGTAACTTTATAGTATATTTTGAAGCCAGAAAGTGTGATGCCACCAACTTTGTTCTTTTTGTTCAGGATTGTTTTAGCTATACAGGGTCTTTTGTGGCTCCATACAGATTTTAATATTATTTTTCCTAATTCTCTGAGCAATGTCCTTGGTATTTTGATAGGGATTGGGTTGAATGTGTAGATTGCTTTGGGTAGTATGAACATTTTGATTATGTTAATTCTTCCAATTCATGAACATGGGATATCTTTCCATTTATTTGTGTCCTCTTTGATTGTTTTCAGCAATGTTTTATAATTTTCATTGTCGTGGTCTTTCACTTCCTTGGTTAAATTTATTCACAGGTATTTCATTTTTTTGATAGCTATTATGAATGGAATTATTTTCTTGATTATTTCTTAGGCTATTTCATTATTGGCATATAGGAAGGCTATTTATTTTTGTGTGTTTGATTTTTGTATCCTGTCACTCTACTGAATTCATTTATTAATTCTAGTAATTTTTTGGTGGAGTCTTTAGGGTTTTCTATGTATATGATCATGTCATCTGCAAATAGGGATAGTTTGACTTCTTCCTTTCTGATTTGGATGCCTTTTATTGCTTTCTCTCACTTTATTGTACTGTCTAGAACTTCCAATACTATGTTGAATAAGAGTGGGAAAAGCGAGCATCCTTGTCTTGTTCCCGATCTTAGAGGAAATGCCTCTAATTTTTGTCCATTCAGTTTGATATTAGCTCTGGGTTTGTCATGTATGGCCTTTATTGTACTAGCAAGCAGAAACCAACAACACATTAAAAAGATCATCCACCATGATCAAGTGGGGTTCATCCCAGGAATGAAAGGATGGTTCAACACATGCAAATCTATAAGCATGATACATCACATCAACAGAATGAAGGAAAAAGAAACACATTCTCACTTCAATAAATGCAGAGAAAGCATTTGATAACATCCAACACTGCTTCATGACAAAAAATACTCACCAAATTAGGTATAGAAGGAATATGCCTCAACTCTGTCAGGATTTTGATCTGTAAAATAGGGGTGATCTTATGTAACTGAATTCTTTTTCAATTTTAATTTGAATAGGGATTGCCTAGAAATTTTGTTATAACATAGTTTCTAATTCAGTATGTCGTCCGGTACGGGGGCAACACTGAGGGTTGCGATCCATTGCCGGACATGGAAAAAGACAAAAAAAAAAAAATTCCTGAATGACTACTGTTTGCCAGGAAATACTGTGAATGCAGCAATAATCAGTAAGACACAGTTGCTGCTTTCATATATTATGGAGGTGGGCAAAAGTAATGACTCCTATTAATGTGAATTCTAGGGTGCTATGGACTCATATAATTACAGTATATAATGATATGGTCATGGAACATAATACAACTTTGATGTAAATATTATCATCCTCATTTTAACAGTAAAGAAACTGAGACTCAGAGGAGATGAGAAAATTGTCCAAAGCCAGGTAGTTAATAAGCATCACAGCTATGTGGGGTTTTTTTTTTGTTTGTTTGTTTGTTTTTTAAGATGTTTATAACTAGAGACCCAAAACAATTCTGTGCTTCTGGAATTTGACTATGAATGTGGTATCCTTGGTGTTTTATACCATCTTTTCTACCCTGCCCTGCTCTCTGGCTTCAGGAAAATGTCTATAATTCTGACCATTTTTCCAGCATGTAATCATTCCTTAACTCCATTTTCTCTTTGGTATCTGTGCTTCCTTAGTGTCTGATCACCCGCCTTGACCATCTCACCAATATCTCATTTATATGCCTTGATTTGAAGTTTCTTATGACCCTTGGCTCTGCTCTAACTACATTATTTCTACTCTCAGAATTTCCCTCAGTCTTCTTGAGCCAAAGAGTTTGTGATTCCCCATCAGTCAATCACTTTAGAACTAGTAAACAAACATTGGCTAACTTCGTCAATTTATCATTGCAATACAGATGGATACTGCTGATTATCAAAGAGTCATGCAATAACACTAAAATCATCACAGGAAAGACCCCTGGGCATGAAATTAATAAACCTGGGTTCAGGTCCTACCTCTACCACTAAGTGTTATTTTCTCATCTGTGAAATTTAGATAATTATAGGTATCTTACAGACTTACTGTGAAGTTAAAATGAGCCAGGTTTTATGATGGCACTTTGTGTAAACACAGGTAATTGCAATATACCTGGTGATGGTATTCACCTTAATTTCACTATTATCTATAGTGCAAATGTATCTAAGCTGTCATGCTAATATTTTAATATTGAAATGTGATAAATAAAATAAAATAAAAACATGGGATTAGAAGAAAAATATAAGTATAAAATACTGTTTTAAGAGAAACAAAAGCAGAGCATAACTTGGAAGAGCCAATAGCCAGAAAACCTTTAACCTATGGAAAAATCAGGCATAAAGGAGAACACCAAGCCTCATGCCCAGCCCTCTAGAATTGGTTTCTCTTGAATAGTTTCTCTAACTCAAAGAAACTGTTTTCTCTTTTGAATGCATATTTTATTGTTTGTAAAATCTAATGTGTTTTACCAATAACATATAAAGTTTTCCTTTTTTTTTTCTGATCTGTTTTTATTAGATCAAAAAAAGGTAATGATTGACAGTAGGTATGGGTTATTTTTGGAGGGGTAATGAATATATTCTAAATTGACTGGGGTGATGATGACACAACTCTATGTATTCATTGGTAAAAACCATTGAATTATTTACACTGATCCACTGTGCGATTCACCAAACATGAGCAACAGTTTATTTATCTAGGCACATGGAAGGATTGCATTTTTTTGCCCACTTTGGAATTAAGCATGCCAAGTGACTTTGTTTGGCCAATGAACTATGAATGTGAGTGCCATGTGTCTCTTAAAGATGGAGGCTTTATGAGCCGGTATGTGATTTGATGTGTTTCATTTTTCTGCTTTGGCAAGCATAGTAGAAAATGTTGAGATTAAGTCTCCATGAGGCTCAGCCTCTGCCCAAGCCTTTTGGACATGCAATATGAGCAAGAACTTAACCTTTTTAAAAATCCACTGGAATGTTGGTATTGTTTGTTACCCAGCATAACCTCACCAATCTCGACTGATAAATCTAGCCAGTTGTAAACTAAACTGAAAAATATCAAGTCTTCCCTGCAGAAGAGATTGCAAGGCAAATTCACCACATACCAGAGAGCAGGTTAACATGTAGGCACCTGTAGTAATTTCAGGAGGGACTGAAAGCAAACATTTCTTCCACAAAATTCACCAATTAAATAAGCCACTGAAAGAGGACAGAGAAAGACCATGAGTTTAGTCAAGTCAAAGTTTCATCACTGACACATGATCCCACGGGAATGAAGGCTCCTCTTGAGCATGGAAGTAATTCACTTACACTTGTTCAAGGAATTTTAGTTCTCAAGTGAAAAGTGTTAGGACTCTCCACCGACTCTTTCCTTCTACCAATTATTTTTTCTCTCTGCTTCTCTTTTTTCTTAAATTGTGAGGGTTAAGTGAGGTGATATATGGGAACTTGCTCTGCAAATTGCAAAGTGCTATATTAATATTAGTTATGATTCCTGTTCTGTGAAATGAATACAGCATTCCTTGCCCTGTTCAGTTTCCCAAATTGTACAGAATCCCATTTGGATGGGAAGATGCAAGTAAAATCACTTCATATTTTTTAAATGCCCATATATAAGCCATTAGTATTATTTTAATATGTGTTCTTATTAATAATGTATGTATTTATTTGCTACCACACTCTATAACTTACCAAATCTCTAACATTTACCTAGCGAGGCCCCTAAGAATAGTTTCCCTTCTCTGAAATATGGGGAGAAATAGGGCATCTACATGTTTAGGACTAAATGAGAAATTACAGGTAAATTGCTTTACAGCATGTGGAATTTCGTCCTCAATAAGTTATGTCTGTTATTGTTATCGTTATCTTTATAAAGACTATACAGCATTTTATTTTGAAGTGGCATCCTATGGACACATCTCTATTCACCACTGGCTGAAAGACGACCTGATCAGCTGAGATAAGTCAGGGTTGAATGTGAAGAAGACCACTGTGGATACATGTGTAAGCCACATACTGCAACCTACTTTTTGTCAGTAATAACTATGGTATTTTGATGTCTTGATCTCCATCTGTTGAATCTTGTTTTCATCTACCAATTTGTAGTCAAATTTCAACATCAGGCCAGACCTCTAGGGGTCCTACAGTGTGCAAAAACCCTCTCCCAACCTTTGTTGGAAATGCAGTATAAACAGGAATGAAACCTTTTTTTTTAGGCCACTGAAATATTGGAATTGCTTATTACACAGCATAACCTAGCCCATCCTGACAAATAAATTTAGCCAGTCATAGAGCAAGTTGGACAACATAAAGCATCCTCTGCAAAAGAGTTTGACTTGGCAAGAGTGTAAGAAAGGAATGTTGTTTATTGACACCTTTAAATTCCCAGCACTCTGGCTAAGAGAGATGACTGAGATAGCTCAGAGTTTATCCTTAAGTCTTCCGAAATAGTCCACTGCTGTTTGTAACACAAAATCCCAGTTTGACATTTTAGTAAAGACAATGATAAGCAAAAGAAAACGAATAACAGTAGGATGGGGAAAATATGAGGCTGGGGAAATTATGAGGCTGATTACTACATGAGGTAGTTTTCAGTACCATGTGTCATATTTGGCAGCCACAGGTAGCAATGTAACTAAAGTTGAATTTCTTTGCAACAAAGGGAAATAAAACCAATGTTATAAAAATGCACACCTTTAAATTCCCAGCACTCTGGCTAAGAGAGATGACTGAGATAGCTCAGAGTTTATCCTTAAGTCTTCCGAAATAGTCCACTGCTGTTTGTAACACAAAATCCCAGTTTGACATTTTAGTAAAGACAATGATAAGCAAAAGAAAACGAATAACAGTAGGATGGGGAAAATATGAGGCTGGGGAAATTATGAGGCTGATTACTACATGAGGTAGTTTTCAGTACCATGTGTCATATTTGGCAGCCACAGTTAGCAATGTAACTAAAGTTGAATTTCTTTGCAACAAAGGGAAATAAAACCAATGTTATAAAAATGCAGCTTCCCCTGTTGCCATCAAATAAAAAAAATTGGATTGACTAAAGCTTTTTTTTTTTTTTTAATTTAACATTACTACTTTGGTTTTTAATTTAAATTCAAACAAAGGTCAAGAAAAATGTTTCATTTTCATCTTCTTTTGAAGTTCTCATGAGAAAAGCCTGAGATTTTAAAGGAGGGCAGAAAAAAAGAAGCCTAAGATTTATTACCTATAGAAATAAGCACAGGTGGGGTTGAGAAAACAAAGACAAGATGTGAACATTAAAACCAGTAAGGCAATGAAACAATTCTCATATAAATGCATTATGTGAGAAGTAAAGATGACAGTGGGAGGTTTCAGAAATTAAAGCCAATTTATAATCAGTGATACAGAGAGACAGAGAAGTCTAACTTTTAATGAGCACCTTTTATGTGACCAGCATTGCTCTATATCCCTATGAGCCCCATTTTCCCAGAAACTTTAATTAAATACTTGCAATTTAATGAGTATTTGCTAAGAATCCTACATACATAACATCATTTAATCTTGCTTTTCTTTTTTTTTTTAGGTTGTTTATCTGTTGACATTGTTTATTCTCTAGCTGTATTTAGATTTAATTGACAAATAAGAATTATATATATGCTTAAGGTGTACAATGTGATATTGTGTTATACACATACATTGTGAAATGTTTACCACAGTCAAGATAATTAACATATCCATCACCTCACATACCTTTTTTTTTTTTAGGGAAGTGAGGATGCTTAACATCTACTCTTAGCCAACTTCAGGTAAGGTCTGCCCTTCCTATCTGCAGGCTCCAAATCTTGGGTGGACTGCATAAGGGACTTGAGCATCCTGAGATTTTGGTATCTGAAGGAGGTCCTGGAATCAATCCCCCTTGGACACCAAGGGACAACAATATACAATACATTATTATTAACTATAGCCACATTAGGTCTCCAGAAATTTTTCATCTTATAACTGAAAGTTTGTGTCCTTTGATCAACACCCCATTTTCCCCAATCCCCATCCCCCCACCCCTGCTAACCACCCTTCTACTCTGTTTCTATTCAAATTTTTAGATCCCACACATAAGTGAGATCATGTGGTATTCGTCTTTCTGTATCTGGCTTATCTCACTTATCATAATGTCCTTCAGGTTAATTTTTATTGAAATTTTGATGAAAGTTTTCATAGAAATAGAAAAAAAAGTCCTAAAAATTATATAAAACCACAGAAGACCCCAAATAGCTAAAGCAATCTTGACAGGGGAGAACAAAGCTGAAGACGTCACGCTTACTGATTTCAAATTATATTACCAAGATATAGTAATTAAAGCAGTATGATACTGGTATAGAAACAGACACATAGAACAATGGAACAGAATAGAAAGACCAGAAAAAACCCATGCAACTAATCTTTAGAAAAGGCACCTAAAATTCACAAGAAAGGAAAAATAGTGTCTTCAGTAAATGGTGTTCAGAAAACTAAATATCCATATGCAAAAGAAGTTGGATTCTTATCTTACATCACATATGAAAATAAGATAAAAATGAATTAAAGACTTAAATGTAGGACCTGAAACTGTAAAACTCCTAAAATAAAACATAGAGGAAAACCTCCATGAAATGATGTTGGCAATGGCTTCTTGGATATGACCAAAAAAAAAAAAATAAAAAAATAAAACATAGAGGAAAACCTCCATGAAATGATGTTGGCAATGGCTTCTTGGATATGACAAAAAAATAAATAAATAAATAAATAAATAAAAAAGAAAAGAAAAAGAAAAAAAAGCACAAGCCACCCAAGCAAAAATAAACAAATGGACTACAACAATCTAAAATTTTGTTCATAGCAAAGGAAACAAAAATGAAATGAAAAGGCAACCTATGGAATAGTAGAAAATATTTGCAAACCATTTCGCAGATAAGGGCTAATATTCATAAAACTCAATAGCAAAAAACAAACAAAGAAATCAACTTTTGTTTGATTAAAAAAACAGGCAAAGGACCTGAATAGACTTTTTTTTTCTGAAGAAGACATAAAAATGGGCAACAGGTATATGAAAAAGTGCTCAGCTTTTCTAATCACCAGGTAAATGTAAATCAAAACCACATGAGATATCATTTCATACCTTTTAGGATGGCTATTATCAAAAGTCAAAAGATACTGGAAAGGATGTGAAGAAAAGGAACCCTTTGTTGGTGGGAATCTAAATTAGTACAGCCATTATGGAAAACAGTATGGAAGGTCCTAAAAAAATTAAAAATAAAAATACCGTATTGGAATGATCCATGAATCATCCTACGGGGTACATATCCAAAGGAAATGAAATCAGTATGTTGAAGAGAAAAATGCACTCCCATGTTTATTGCAGCATGACTCTCAATAGCCAATATGTAAAAACAACCTGAGTGCCCAGCCATGAATGGATAAGTAATATGTGCACATACCACACACACACACACAATGGAATATTATTCAGCCTTTGAAAAAGAAGGAAATCACCTCATTTAATCTTAACTATAATGCTAAGTGGGCTGTTTCTATTTTCGAGTGAGGAAAGATGAAACTCAGAAAAGTGAAGTAAACCCCACTAGTCAGCCAGCTGGCAATTTGGGGATGTTAAGATTTGAATCCTAATCCAGTTGACACTAAAGCTTAGGCAATTTTCATAATGCTGAAGTGTCCCCTAGAGTGTCTCTAATTTCCTCTTCTGGACAATGTATAAAACTCTTTCATAGCCTCCCTCTGCTAACACACTACTTATACCCAGGTTCCCAGCTTCTCATGAACTGCAGAATTCCAGAGAATGTTTCCCCTTGAGATGGAACAGAATCAGACCCTTTGCAACTTCCACTCTCTGGCACTAATGGAGTCTTCTAAAACAACACGGAACAACAGTCATTTCTAGATTAGAAAGAGCAATCTAATCTCTATTCGGTCTTTGCTAGGATATTTTCTGAACTTTTTAATCATTAGTTCAATTTTCCTTAAATGTGATGGCTGTAAAGGGACCACTCTGTGTTTTGTATAGAGAAATGTGTCCATTTAGTTCTCAATCATTTCCCAAATACAGTGTTCAGATTCAAAAATTTCACTATAAGATTCATAAAACAAATTCTCTAATCCTTAAGATTTTTCTGTTTCTAATCATGTGCATTTCCCAATTGCCAAAGAAGTGATACAAGCTGCAGCAAAAAATGACATTTTCATTGACACACAGTGGACACTAAAATGACATAATTATGTCCAACATACATGAATATTTTAGAACTTTACCCAGAGAATGTTAAATAAATCTTTTAACATTCAGCAGCCACAGCAAGCTTTTGTTTCTCCTATATCACTCTGCTTTCTGCTCAGTGGCTTTTTAAAGGAATTTTGTCACTGGAAAATTATGTCCAACATACATGAATATTTTAGAACTTTACCCAGAGAATGTTAAATAAATCTTTCAACATTCAGCAGCCACAGCAAGCTTTTGTTTCTCCTATATCACTCTCCTTTCTGCTCAGTGGCTTTTTAAAGGAATTTTGTCACTGGAATCATAAGGACTTTTTCTTATATTTAGTCATTATCCTGGTTCTATCATTCTCTAAGGAGCTTAACTTATTTATCCCTTTGGCTGTCATTGATTATTTATTAAATACTTTTTAAGTTGCAAATTTTAAAATTCAGTTTTTCTTTTTCTCTCTTGGAGAAAAAAATTATTGTTTGAGAGGTGTACACAAATAATTTTTATGTTTTTTTAACCTTCTTATTCTCATTGTATAACACATGGACATTGTAACTCAAGAGACATGTCTATACCTCCAGCTGTTTTGCAGAGTGTTTGACACATAGAAGACCCTCCATAAATACATGGGTACTAAACAAATGTACAGGAATTCCGATCTGCTACAGAAAAGATTCTTGCATGATGGGAAGAAAGGAGCATGGACATGAACCTTTGAATTTCAAAGACTCAGTAATTTTCAGAAGGATGGGATTTGGGCATTATAAGTTCATCCAATGGCTCTCTGTTTTTCAAATACAATTTTAAAATTCTGGCAAATTTTAAAGTTTGGGCATAAACTGGTCTCTCCTGTGTCTTTCACCCAATTACTCTCATGCTTGCTTTTGCCACATCATCCCCATTGGCCTTATGTCAAATCCCTACACGAGTTGCGTTTGTGAGCACTACAGCGTTTACACAGGCTGCTTTCCCTGCTTGGAATGTCTTTGCCCCCGCTTGGTTAATTTCCTCACACATAAACCCTCACTTCAATGTCACTTTCGCAATGAGGGCTTCCCTGTGTATACCCAGCACAAGATCAAGCACACAGTGGGTCCTCAATAACAATGGGTTGAATTATTAAATACACCACCCATAATGTGTATCATGTTTACTTGACTAAATGAGAGACAGCAAATAAGACATGCCATTGAAGAAGTTATCTTAAGGCTAAATCCAAAAAGTCTCTCAGCTTGGTTGAGTGAAATAATTATTATTGGGTATATTCACACAACATATTTTTGTGAGGAGAAGCTAACTAATTTTTTTTAATCTTACAGTAGCAAAAGAGATTTGAGATACATGACAATAACCATGAGAATATGTGTTTGATTTCTCATCCAAAGACCTGAAGAACTTTAGATTTTATGATTAAGTTCATACCCAACTGTGTCTGGTGCTTGGTCCAGCACCATGAGTTGGGCAAGTCTGTTCTCATCACCCCACTTAATGGATGAGGAAACAAAGAAGTAATGATGGGAATTTGCATGCACTTCATCAAAGAGATGAGACAAGGAGGAGCCAGGTAACATGCAGTTCTGCTGAATCTGTGGTCTCTAGCCTTGTTTTTTATTACTTGCAAATTATTCAAGAAGAAGAGCAGTGCCCATTACCCACAGCAACAAAGAAGGATTTGAATGATACTTTCATCTTGTCTTCATGATGGTAATGACCATATTCTCAAAGAATAGTTGTCATTCCAAAGTTCAAGTTCAGGCGATGTATCACATTGGCCAACCAGAGGAGCTCTACCACATATCTTAAACCAAAGGCCATTCTACAGTTGTAGCAGCACAAACTCATACCCATGATAAAGACAGGATAGGTGGGTTATGCTGAAAAATTATCAACCCCCAAATTTCAGAGGCTGAAAAACAACATTTATTTCTTTCTCAAACTTCATGTCCATTTCAGGTCAGCAGAGTGATCTGCCCTTTACAGTTAATCAGGAACACTGGCTGACCTAGGGCACAGCCCTGCACATGCTTCCAGGATTACCACAGCACTGCAGCATTTCACCCTGACAATTAAATGCATCCTCCTCAAAAATGACTCGCATCATGTTGTTCATGTTTTTTGGTCAAATTAATTCACATGACAATGCCTAACATGAAGAGGGTAGGAAAGTATGATTTTTCCAAGTTCCAAGAAGGGAGAAAATCTGGTATATTATTGAACAGCCTTAATAACTATGGCAGTTTGCTTCTCTGGAGACAAGCATTTCTTTATTTTTTTCTTCCTGTTTGTAAAATAAATTCATTTCCACACCAAGGGCAACAATTCAAGAGCTTAACTCAAGAGACAGCTCAGCCAGTCAGTGTGACCAGATTAAAGACCAGATTCCTGAATGGTTCACTGCTGCTTCTCCATTCTATCCAGTGGTAGCTCCTTCTCGTTCAGAGATCTGAGATAAAAAACTAAACTAAAAAGACATGCTATAAGTCGATATGAAATAGAACATGAATAGAATTAATGCAGTAAACACTTCCAAACATAAATAGAGGGGACAGATTTTTTCATCCATAGCAATTCTAAAAATATATGGAAAGATATAAAAAGGCCCTACCCTGGGAGTAGAAATGTCCCCATATTAGTGTCACATGCTACTCCCTGAATGGAGCTCCTAGTCCTTTGTTTCCTGTAGCTCATGCTCCTGTCCCCCGAGGTTCTTCCAATTCCATTAGTCTCCTTGGTCACATCAAAAGTTGGCATTAGAAAATAAGCCCTGTTCAGTGGTTGAGCATTGTTTTCAGCCTATTTCCTACCTAGGAGTGTGAGAGCCCTTGCATTGTCTTAAATCTCAAATAGCCACAGATTCTGTGACTTATTCACAGTGCCACTCACTTAAAATGTTGGTAGCTTTCATATCTCCTGGAATCCAGTCATTTCCATGTGCCAATACCACCCTAACTGTTCTTTTCTAGATATATTTCTTAGGTTTGTTATGTCTTTGTTTGCTTGCCTCCTCTCTCTCCACCCGCTGCAAACTTAATTACAGCAACTTCAACTTGTAAGACTAACTTAGGCAAGCCAAGATTTTAGTCTTTTTTTTTTTGCCCTGAGCCATTTTGTACGACTGAATGGATTTATTGGATATCAAGCTCCTAATTATACCTTTTCTCTGAAACACCTTAATTGACTCAGAGATTTTAACGGCAGTTGTGATGGCCATTCCTTTTATTTGATTCTTGCTGCAAGTCTAAGTTTTCTTTGGCCTTTGTTAAATTCAATGATGTTCTCAGTGATATCTTTTTATAGATTGGGTCTGAAAAATAGTTTCTTCCCTTAATCCTATAAATTCCTGAACCTCTTGACTCTCTATTCCCTTCTACTTAGAGTCAATTCTTTTCTGAATGCATCTTTCTCTCATAATATTTTGACAAATGTTGCCCAAAACATCTACATCATGTACCAAATAGGGCCGGCCCGTGGCTCACTCGGGAGAGTGCGGTGCTGATCATGTACCAAATCACAGTAGAATGATGGTAATGATAATAGTGATAATTATAAGAGCATCCCTTAAATCTCAGTGCCTTAACACAAGCCCAGCATGAGTCGGCAGGACAAGGATTTTCTACTCATTGTCGTCTCTCAGGGCCCAGATGGCTAAAGATACCACCTGGACACAGGCTTCCATGTTCACTGGAGAAATGAGAATAAATCATAACAAAGGATGCATTGTCTTGTAAAAGCTTTCACCCAGGGAAAAATACAGACTGCATCTGTTCACATTCCATTAACACATTCCATGAGTATGTCCAGCATCACGTAAGTGAGGAAGCACGATACTAAGCTGTGGCTCTCAGAAGGAGAATCAGAAATATTTAGTGACCATCCCTAATAACCACAATGCCCTATGCAGCTGAAGGATATTCTGGGATATCCCTCTTTTCTTGGTTCTGTTCCTTTCCTTTCCTTTCCTCTTCTCTCTCCTCCCTTTCTTTCTTTCTTTTATTCTTCCTCTCTCTCTTTCTCTTTCTTTTGCTCGATGTACCAGGCAAAGACATTCAATTTAGAAGGGCATCAGACTGCTCACTAAATGAGTAGATGTCTTTATGTCTATAAATGTAAGAAATTATGTTATAATTGTAAATGTGTTGGTTTAAATATTCTGTAACTGTGATTGTTCTGGTGGAGTGGAGAGTGAGCCAGCTGTACATAACTGGTAGTGACTGATAAGAAACACAGCTACACTGAGTTAGTTTTATAAAATTGGAAATACTGCCTTAATTCTGGAGCAGTTTGACACTTTATGAAATAACTCTGGCCAGGCTGAACTGATGCAAGGGTTAAGACCTACTGATGGAAGTTATTCTTTTACAGACTGAGCAAAGGTGACCCAGCATCTTTGGGGATCCAATGACTGCTGATTAAAAACTTTGCATATTGTCTACTCTTTGGAAGGCACTAGCTCTCCTAGTGTTCTGGTGAGACTGTGGGTTGTGACCACTAGCTAGAAGTCCCCTCTTTACTTCTACTCCAGACCTCGGAATCAGGAGGTGCTGAGATTTGGCAAATAAAAGTGTTAAATAGTACATATTGCCAAAAGGCACAATCTAAAATGAGGATGCTGAGATAGATCTATAACTATGGCTGTGACCTGAGTAATGTTTTTTTGGCCACGATCATGGCTATGACATTGGTAGTTATGTGATCTTAAATAAACTGCTAAAGCACCCCATGCCTCAATGCCCCCATTTTTAAGATGGCGTGATCAATTACATACACCTCATAGAGTTTATTATAAAGATATTTGTGAGATACTGCTTGTGTCAACTGCTATACTTACATTAGCAATCATCATCAAGTTTAATAGTAGTACTAATGTTGTTGTATTATTTGTTGACTTTGCAGATCCATGAGGGAAATTCTTATGAGTTGATGGAAGGAGAAATTATATCACCTTCAAATTATTCCACTGCCTCCATTTATGAATCAGTAAAAAACACTGTATCCAGGATCAACAATCTTGGGGATCCCTTTGCACAGACAGCTAGATTTTACCTTTACACTACTGGTGACCAGGATCAACAATCTTGGGGATCCCTTTGCACAGACAGCTAGATTTTACCTTTACACTACTTACTGGTGGCTAGATTTTACCTTTACACTACTGGTGAGTAGTGGTATCCATTTATTCTGGTCCAAATTCCAACATGAATATTTAACATATAGAAGGACTTTCTGGTCATTATAATATAGAACAGATTCTCGGAGGAGGCATTCTAGCTCTGGATACAGTTGGTTATAGCCATCTATTTGGAATGGTTTAAGTTGAAGCTTTCCTGGAAACAAAGTAAGTAGATAATTTGTCAGATCCCAGTACAGATGTTACAGCTACTAATAAACATCGCATGATTTCAAAATTATCATGTCTTTATTAGGAAAGCAAAGTAAGCTAGTGGTTTAGAACATACCTCAGCTCATATTACAACCCTATCAGTCCTAGTTGTTTGACCTTGGACACATAGTTAACCTTAACTTCTGCTCCTGCATTTTCTCATCTGTATCATTTAGCATTATATTGTCTGCCTCATAGGGCTGATGTAAGAATTAAGTGCTATCATATATGTAAAACGTTTAGAACAATACCTGACAGATGGCACACACTTAGTAACTATTAACTACTTTTAATAGAAAGACACCTCAAGTAGAATGTGCTTTATGTGCCTACATAACTGCTTTCTATATTTAGACTGTGGGCAACTTGGCATTGAAGAGAGGTGTCATTCAACACTGTTATAAAATAATGTCGACAATAATAGTAGTAATAATGATAACTAGCACTGATTGAATGCATATCACACCCTAAGCATTTTAAAGATGATTTGTATACATAATCTAATTTAATCTTGTTTTACCCTTGAAGAAACTAAGGCTCAGATAATTTAAGAATCCGGTTTAGATGGGAAGGCGTAATGCTTGACGGTAAATTTAGGTCTTTATGGTGGTAAATTCAATGCTCTTAACCACTAGACTTAGATTATTCCACAGTATACTTTACTGCCTCTTTGAATTCTCAGCCCCCAGCACAGCATCTCACACTTACTGAACATTCCATAAATGTTTGTAGAATTAAATAGGCTCTTAGTTTTGGGGAATGGTGATTAAATATGATTGCTTAAAATTAAATTACTTGGCTACACTGAGCATATTTTAAAGAGTTCTTCCTCTACTTGCCTCTCATCCTGTATTTCTTGTATTTTTTTTCTTTCTAAAATTCAAATATGATCCTCTTTAAAACTTTCTGTAGCTCTCCATTTATTATCAGATAAAAGCCAATCTCTTATTTTGGAGTGTTAGCTTTTCACAGTCTCGTTCCCTCCTATTTCAGCTTGACAACAAAGCTGGTTGAAGATAGTCATATCAATATGCATTTGATAGAAGCCTCTGCTTTCAGCTTGTTAAATAAATTTAACTCTCAAATACTTAATACCTCACTCAGGGGCTAGATGTTAATGTTATTTCTGCTTCACAGGTGGGACAGCTGAGGCATACAGATGTGGATTAACTTGAACAAGTCACATAGCTAGTGAGTGGTGCAGTGGAGATTTAAACTCAAGGAATCTGGGTCCAGGCCTGTAAACAGGACATTGTGTAATGCTGTAAAGTGTGGGATGAGAGAATGGACAAAGAAACCATTTAGAAGTCAGAAAACTTCTCTGATGAAGTTTGTTCATATAAGATTCTGTCATGGATAAGAATTCATCAGGCAGAAAAGCCAGGGAACAGAATTTTCGTTAGAGACAGCCACATTTGTGAAGACCTGAGAGACAGCAGGGAACAGAGAGAAACAGAGAGAGAGAGAGAGAGAGAGAGAGAGAGAGAGAGAAAGAGAGAGAGAGAGAACATACCTTTGCAGAGAACCCTATAAATCATGTTAAGGATAATGAGGAGACACTGAGTTTTTAAGCAGAGAAATGAGCAGCATGTTGAGATTCGCAATTTTGGTAGTTACTTACATTGGCTGGAGAGAGGCTACTAGGAGAGAAAGCCTGGAGGCAAGGAGATCATCTAGGAATGTGTGGAAGAAGGTGTCCAATGTGCAATGATGGTTCCCTGACCTCCAGTAGTGACAGCGGAGATGGAAGACAGTGGACAAATTTTAGTGATATTTACCAAGCAGAGCTGACAAAACCGAATGTGGTAAAGAAGACGAGCATTCGAGGTACCTATGCTCGTTCATTTCTTTTCAGTTGAGCAACTGTTTATCAAGATGGTGATCAGGGGGCCAGCCCGGTGGCGCACTGCTACAGTGCGCCGCTTGGGAGTGCGGCGGCGCTCCCGNCAAGGAGATCATCTAGGAATGTGTGGAAGAAGGTGTCCAATGTGCAATGATGGTTCCCTGAGCGGAGATGGAAGACAGTGGACAGATTTTAGTGGTATTTACCAAGCAGAGCTGACAGAACCGAATGTGGTAAAGAAGACGAGCATTCGAGGTACCTATGCTCATTCATTTCTTTTCAGTTGAGCAACTGTTTATCAAGATGGTGATCAGGTTGAGGTGGAGGTGGGAAGCATAATGTGTGATAAATGCAGTTTTGGACAAGTTGAGTTTGAGGAGCTCCTAAAATGTTTAGATGGAGAGATATAATAAGTAATTATCCAACAGTCTCCCTCTCTCTATGAGAACAGGTGTCTAAATCACAGTCTATATTTCGGCCCTACAATAAAAGTGCCATCAATCCAGTAGGCCACACACATCTCGGTAATTTTCACCAG
>NW_007727704.1:20319-21473 GCF_000696425.1 Galeopterus variegatus | reverse complement strand
TTTTTATTTGATGAAATAATCTAAGTCATCTTTCTCTGTATCTTTCCAACACTCCAGACTCTGTAATCTCTCATATTCCACTTCACCTCTTGTCCCTTCCAGATCTGCCTCTCTTCCTGACACTCTCTTACATTTATGCTCCACTGAGACAGAAAGACACAAATCCATTTCCAGCAAAAGCACAAATATGGAACCATAGCAACATTTTGGTTAAATAGATTGAATGTTACATGGCTTGGGACTCCTGAATGCATCTGTTCAAGCAGGCTTTTTGTTGAATTAAAGTTAATTGAAGCAGCTCAGCAAAATTTGGTGACGTTGGGCCTTCCATAGGGATGTGCATACTATATTGATAAATAAAAACCTTCATTAGATGGTCTTAACTGAAGGATTAATTTCATTGCTGTCCTCACAAAGAAATATGTATATGTAATGTACATATATTTAGTTTCATAAATAATATTTCCATGTTGATCAAACAAAACTTGTCAATAGCAACTATTACCTCATAATAATAGGTACCACTTAATTAGTTGCTTACTTTTGCATTAGGTATTGCTGTAGATTGGATGCCCTGCCCAACCTCATTGGAGCTTAAATCCCAAATGCAACACTTCAGGGTGGGAAATCCTATTATGGTGATTGAAAGGTGGGGCCTTGAAGAGGTGACTAGATTGCAGGACCATGCCTACTGAATGGATTAAAAGGGGTGGTCATGGGTGTGGCTTGGAGAACTTTAAGAAGAAAGTGAATGAGGAGGTTAGTCTCTCTGCTGTCTCTGATCCACCATTTTTGCAATGTGATACCCCGCTGTCACTGAAGTCACCACGAAAGAAAGCCTTCACCAGATGTATTCCCCAGACTTTGGACTTCCTAGACTCTGAAACTGTAAGCAATAATTTTTTTCTTTATAAGATACTCAGTTCCATGTATTTTGTTATAAGCAACAGAAATGGAATAATATAGGCATCATACTAAGTTTTAAAATAGAGGCTTTATCCCTGAGTGTCCCCTGTTCCTCAAGTGGCAGAATCTTTATTCCAGCAACACTCCTGGCTTCTGGCAAAAACATTTATTCTAAGGCTCTCTCACCGAAGATAAGTGAATCATGGACTGTTGGGTGACAGACATTGGTCTGTGTTTCTCAATTAGGA
>NW_007727704.1:14172-15797 GCF_000696425.1 Galeopterus variegatus | reverse complement strand
ACTCTGCCCCAGATTTAGTTCATCTGACCAGCCTCAGTGTCCAGTCTCTGTAGTGTTATACATACACTAATCTCACTATGTTAATCATATGCTTTCATATGTGATTTGCTATTTGACTGTAAGATCTGTGGAAGCAACGTCATTTCTCAGGCATCGATGCATTCTAAGTCTATAGAACAATGATTATGTCACTGAAATCACCTAAAACAATTTTTTTTAGTTAAAGTTTTTTTTTTCTCTCCCTAATATTTCTCCCTTGCTTAAAATGTATACACGCACAAGGAAAATGCATACCTGTATAGACAACACTCTAACAATCTCAGTGGGCCATCAAAATAGTCTGCTAGATTCATACTGCGTTTAAGTGGAAACTTGCTGTGATAGTTCACGAAGGGGATGTTGTGTACTCGTTTTTATTTGATGAAATAATCTAAGTCATCTTTCTCTGTATCTTTCCAACACTCCAGACTCNAATTTCTCACTGGTCTTAGAAGCTCATGTAAAATGTATGGGCTGATTTTTAATTTTCTCTATTGCAGGTGGCATGCTGTGGTGGGGGTGGGGAGGAAGTTTGCAGCAGAATCAGTTAAGGCACGCAGACCCATGCATGGAATGACCTTGCCTGCGTGCCAAACTTCAGGCGGAACAATAATGAGAAGGTAGCAGAACTAATCAATTTGGAACAGGGCCCATTCCCTCCATGACTCGGGCCACTTAGAATGCAGGCGGTGTCCTGAGCTATTCCTCATGCTTGCCCTTTGAACACAAACACAGTGCTTTCTCTTACATAACAGAATATGTAGATTTGCCATCTAAAATAGAAGCAGAATTGGTGTTCATGCTAATGGAACTATTTTTCTTTCCATTACCCTTTTTCTTCTTTAACTTTTCCCTTTTCCAGACCTTATGGGAGACTTAGTGCTTTTTCTTAAACCTAACTCCATACCCTCCATGACCCCCAGAAACTGAGAGTACTTCACGTGTCCTTCTCATGAAATATTCGTACGATCTTTCTGCAGAAGGACCAAATTTCCCTGAACTCGTCTTCATACTTTTCATTGTACTCATCTAAGAAATGGAGACAAAACAGAATTTTTGTGAATATGGGAGGAGAAATGTGTATAAAGCACTTATCCACATTGTTTATGTCTGTGCTTTAACTATTCTTCTGAGACAGATCTACTTTCAGCAAGTAACTGTAGCAGTAACTTGCTCATCTTAGGCTAGTTCCTTAATCTTTCTGAACCTTAACTTTGCCTTCTATAAAATAAGAATAATTATGTCAATTTTGTAAAATTGCTCTGTAGATTAACTGACATAATACTCATATTTGTGATATAAATATTTAGTCAATTGTCCTTCATCTCTGTAATTTCCATAGATCTTTAGAGAGTATATACTATTTGTACAGTATTGAAATGTTAGGAGTTAAAAGAATAATTCAATAACTAAATTAAGGTCAAAGGTCAGGGGTCTGGAGGCTTCTCTTAATATATGCTGTTCCATCTCTGTTGTAGATGAATCTATTTTTCACTCACATGGGTTCTTTTGTCATTGGCTCCATGGACAGAATCCCAGTGGAACCTGCCCCTCTGGAATTGCTGGAATCAGAAGGCTTAAGAGGT
>NW_007727704.1:4692-13817 GCF_000696425.1 Galeopterus variegatus | reverse complement strand
GTAGAGGAATCGCAGTACCTGCAAATTCTCTGGAAACACATGCACACACATACATGCATATTGTCTGGATCTTTGTCATAATAGTCATGTTTTATTTTTTTTTAAAATAGAGACGCTTCTCTGCTTAGGGACTTTCAAACCACGATATTTCTAGATAGGGACAAAATTTTGCATCAAAGTAAAAACACATTAATGCCCCTGTCCCGCCATTAACATTTGCAGTGTTAGCCTACACAGTGTGGAATAGGACCGTGAACAAAAGAATGTTACAACAACCTTTTACAACTTAGCATAGACTTTGGTAGAGGAATCGCAGTACCTGCAAATTCTCTGGAAACACATGCACACACATACATGCATATCGTCTGGATCTTTGTCATAATAGTCATGTTTTAATCATGAAGAAAATACCATGTGATTTTTTATTTCACATTTTTCTGGACTATTTTGAACTAATATTAGGGAGACTTATGACCTTTAAGAGAATGAGAGGCCCCTTAGACACTAACACAGGACGGGAGCGCTGCCGCGCTTCCCAAGCGGCGCACCATCCAGTGCGCCACCGGGCCGGCCCATAATAGTCATGTTTTAATCATGAAGAAAATACCATGTGATTTTTTATTTCACATTTTTCTGGACTATTTTGAACTAATATTAGGGAGACTGATGACCTTTAAGAGAATGAGAGGCCCCTTAGACACTAACACAGTAAAAATTTAGGAGACAAATGAATCACCACGTTTAGTCAATAGCGGAGAAAGAACCTATTACACACTGAGCTCCTACCAGACTGCTCTTGTTTTAGGTTATGTTCCAGGTTCTTTTCATACTTATTCCATGTGATCTTCACAACTAGAAGGTGTCAGTATCTTTTGGGGCCTATTCTAAATGATGATTCAGATGCTTGAACCTTAGTTTAATGATGATTTGACTCTTTGTGATTTGTTGGCAAAGCATAAAGATGTAATGTGCACAAGATGCATTTTCTGAGGATGGTAGATTCTGGTAATTTGAGGACCCCTTGTTTAGCTGAACAACTGTGATGACTTGGGTAAGCACTGCTGGAAGTAGGAGCTAGTTTAGAGCTGAATTATGCCATCTAATAAAGGAAAAAAAGAACTAGAAGTGTTTAGAGAAAGATACTGGAGAGAAGAGCTCTAAGTCAACTAGAATAGTCTTTTTAAATTTTTTCTCATTAAGACGAAGAAAAGGGAACCCCCAGTGACAACAAGAACAAGAGGAGGGAGGGACTATTGAGAAGTTACATCTTCACATAGGGGCATTTCTAAGTTGTTTCCTTAGAGATGTGTGATGTAATCTTCTCCCTGTCCATCTTTTTCTACAGTATATCCAGTGAAATACATGTTGCTCACCAAAGCTCTGGTGCAAGTGAACTAGTCAAAGGATTTTAAAGCGGGTCTGGTTTCTAAATCCAACTGTGATGCGAGATGAAGCATGAAACAGCACGTACATTTATGTGGCTGGAGTTCCACAGGGACAACTGATGTTGATGGTGGGGCATATTGTCAATGTCTAGCACATGGTTAAAAAAGTACAACTATCAAAATCAATTGAGTTTGAATTAAACAGATGAGAGAAACTGCAGATTGTGAGGAGAAGTCAGAATTCAATCCAAGAACAGAGAGGATGTTATTAGAACAACTACCAGATTTTTCGCTTTCTTCATCAGTGAGATGAGATTCTTATATGATTTGCTTCAAAGACTCGATTTGGTTCTTACACCTTTTACTTGTTTAGCCACTTCAGTTTGTCTTTAGACACAGGCAAGGCCACTATTCCCAGGGTTCTTTACACTGTGGTAAACAAGATACCAGAATTCTCTAGTTTGCTGGAGGTCCTATGCTTGATATTTCTAATGTGAGTCAGAATTCCTGTCTTGGCAGATCAGTTCTTTGGTCCCTGAGGCTATTGCCCAGGGTTGAACAGAAGGACCCAGCTATACTCTATGACATCAGTATCAGAAAGCCCTCAACTTTCTACCATATCTCCTCTCATTTTTCAGCGTGTTGCCGCAGAATAACAGGACCTATGAGAAGACCTTTAGCATGAGAAATAACTCTGAAAGTTATGCTTGGAAATAGTCTATTTTAATCAACGGCATGTTTCTCCCAGACACTCACTCAACAAATATGTTTGAGCCAGGACCTACACAAGACACCTGAACTACAACATAAAGGGACAAAAATCATCTGCACCTTCTTATTGCTTAAGTCTAGTGAGAGAGATGTGCAAGAAATCAAACAGCTACAATTCTTGAGGCAGGGCAGTAATGTGATGGGCAAGTGTAAGGTGGTTTGAGACTGCAGAGAAGAGTCACCTAGTTCAGACTTAGGCATCAGAGTCCTAAGTAGAGACTTAAAAGGTGGGTATGACTTAGCCAGACATTGAGAGCTGAGAAGACACTTCCAAACAGAGAAATCATCCCCTAGTGGTCTAATGGGAAGACGTGAGCTTTGGGTATTCAGGAAAATGAAAGGAAGTTCATCTGCATAGAGCATGGAGCTGATGAGAAATATTGAGATATGAAACTTGAAAAGTGTCCACTGTCCAGTTCTTGAAGTCTCTGGGAGAGACTTCAAGATCTTGGACTCTGTACTATGGTCAATTGGTAGTCATTGAAAGGTTGCAACTATGGAAGACATAATCAAATATTCATTTTTAAAAGCTCACTCTTGCTGGACCTTAGAAAATATTTTGGATGGCAGCAAGAGCAGAAGTGTCCAGATAAGAGATGGTGGCACATGGACCAGAGTGGTAGCCATGAAAACAAAGAGGAAAGGACAGACTTGAGGTGTATAGAGAAAGTAGATTTTGTATGAGATTCAGTCATTTAAATTATTCTCTTCATGGTATTTTCCCGATCTGTTCTGTATGTCCTGGACCGTGTTGCTTAAAACAAATGTCATTATACTATCCAAGGAGAAGATGATGTCTGTTCCTGATTTCTCGATGCCAGATATTACATATGTCCATTGTCCCAATAGTCTAATTACTGTGCTCATACCTTCAGCCATTTCTTCATTTCTTTATTCAAACATACATTTATTGAGTGCCTATTAAATGCTAGGCATTAATCTAGGCATAGGATACCTAACAGTGAAGTGATAAAAACATTGTTCTCATGAAGCTTACAGTCTATGAGCATTACAGAAAAAATAAATAAACAAACGAATGAATGAATGAAAAATATAATCTCATTTCTGAGTGCTATCACACAGGGTAGTAAAGTAGAGATTGGTTAGAAGTGGCTACTTCACATTGGGGAATCAGAGAATGTGGTTCAGGTAGTTGACATCTGAGCTGAGACCTGAGTTCTGAGAAGCTCATGGAAATATCTAGGTAGAAGGTTTCTAGGAGAGGGATCAGGAAGAACAAAGGTCTTAAAAAGAGACATCTCCTTGGACCACCCTATTTAATTTTACAACCTAGCATTCCTCACCACTTAATCTTGACCCCATTTATACTGCTCTACTTCTCTATTTGCTCTATTTCTGTTTTATAAATGAATTGTAACTTTCTAACATGCTATACACTTTACATTTCATCTTCTTTATTGTTTGCTATCTCCCCTCACTGGAATATAAATACCAGGAGGGCAGGAAGCTTTATCTGTTTTGTTCACTGATATAGCCCCAACACCTAGCACACACAAGGTGCTCAACATTGTTTGAGTGAATGCGTGAAAGAGTGAATAAGTGGTTAGAATCAAAAAGTGGTTAGGAACAGAAAGAAAGGCAATGCCACTGAAGCATTGTGAGTGTAGGAAAGCAAAGTATGATATGGAATAGGGATGGTAAAATAAATCAAGCAGAACTGTAAAGACCATGTCAGAGCCTGGTTCTTATTTTAAATGTGCTCAGCCTCTACCAGATGGTTTTGAGTGGATGAAGGAAGAGATTGAATTTGCATTTTGACAGCTCACTCTGGGTGCTGCATGGAGAATGAATTTAAGGGTGTGGAGAACGAATAGAAGCAGAAAGATCTTCTAGAGAGTGAAGACTTCAGTGACTCATAAGCCCATATCCTCAGCCTTAATGGCTTGCTCAGTGTTCACTTCCTTCAAGTACAGTTTGCATTAGCTTTGCAGTAATGCATTATGGGGGATCTGCCAACTTCCATTCTTCTGGCATGGCCAAAGTTAACAACCTGGAGCCGGGTACAGAGCTAATCTGGCAGAGCATCTTTTATGCCCAGAAAGCATAAACATACTTCATAGATGCAGCCTTGATTAAAAATACATGGACACTGTGTGGATCTAAGCTGAAGATATATGGCCTTTGATTGCCTGGCATTTTCAATTCATACAAGAACATTATGGTGCTGCATTATGGATGAGAAGACACATTTCACTCTCTTAAGCAGAGGGGCTTTTTGTGTTTTTTTTTTTCCTTTTTTCCCCCCTATCCTCCATCACTTTCCCCCATTCCTTGTTCTAAGATTGAACTGTTCAATTAAGTCTTGATTAACTGTACATCCTATTTTGTCATAGGAATGATTTCCATAGCTTTGGTTCCTGACTTTCTTCAGGGAAATGAGGGCTGGCTATGCCCTGAGGATGAAGAAGCATCCATGCTACCATCTCTCCTTGCTGGAAAGTCCTTTTCCATGTCTCGTTCATTATCTATCCCCCACTGCAGCTTTTACACCCTCATTTCAATCTTAAAAAGTTGAATTAACCACCTTTTTATCAAGCATCCAACATATGCATCTTCTACATGTTTCTGCTTAAGTCTCACCAAAGTGTTCTGCTGCTTTCCTCACCACTGAAGGGTAAGACAGCGTGGTGGCTATGACTATAGACTCCATCAGATACAAACAAATGAGATGTAGATTTCAATCTTGGACTTATAAAAACTAGCTCTGAGATGCTGTGTCATATTAACTGCTGCTTTCCTCACCACTGAAGGGTAAGACAGCGTGGTGGCTATGACTATAGACTCCATCATATACAAACAAATGAGATGTAGATTTCAATCTTGGACTTATAAAAACTAGCTCTGAGATGCTGTGTCATATTAACGAATACCTTCGATCTTCAATTTCTGTGAAGGTGATAATTATAGTTCCTGACCGTTGGGTGGATACCAAGAGGCCATGCCATGCGGTAATATTATATAAAATGGTTAGCAAAGTTCCAGGAACACAGTAACACCCTTAAAAGTTTTGGCTACATTTTTCTTAAATGAACCTCTTAAAGAAAGTCATGATCCACTATTAGCTATGGACATGCCAATTCAATGCCCCCTCTTTCTCTGCAGTGGCTTTCCATATCACACTGAGCAGAAACAAGTGTTCCTCTGTCTTTCTCTAGCATATATTTCTACATCCCTCATTTATTCATTCAGTATGGTATAGGAATTAATACCACAAAAGCTGAAGCCAAACTGCCTGGGTTAATATACATTCTGGGCCAAAATACATTCTAGCTATGTCCTATGGTCTGAATGTTTGTGTCCCCCAAAATTCATACATTGAAACCTAATCTTCAATGCAATGTACTAAGGGGTGCTGTCTTTGGGAGGTGATTAAGTCATGAGGGCTCTACACTTAGGAATGGAATTAGTGCCCTTATAAAAGAGGCCTGAGGGAGCTAGTTCACTCTTTTCACCATATAGAATACATAGAATGTACTAACAATGAAGCACACAGCCCTCACCAGGAACCTAGTCTGCTGGCACCTTGATCTTGTACTTCCTAGCCTCCAGGACTGTGAGCAGTAAATTTCTATTGTTAATACATTACCCGGTCTAAGACATTTTTTTATGGCAGCCCAAACAAACTAAAATACTGTGAGACCTTGTGGAAGTTCCATAATTTGCTTAAACTCCTATTTCTTCATCTGGAAAATGAGGATGATAATGCCACGCACCATATAGGGTTGCCATGAGGACTAAACGAATATACCTATAAAATCCTTAACATAAGAATTGGATTAACGTAAATGACCAATAAATATTGTCATCATTATACTTGTTATTTTGTCCTCTGATAGATCTTTTACAGACTTGAAGATGAGCATCATACTTTGAAAATGTTTGTATTCCCTCTCAAAGAGGCTTGCATTTCTAATATGTGTAATATTCTTGATGTAACAGTAGGCATGTTCTGTTATCCGTGGCTGATCAAGGAGAACTTAAGGTCACTAGCCATGCTGAATTGCCTAGAACTGTACAAGTATTAGTGCTGAAAGTCTTGTATCTTGGTAAATCCATCAATCCTGGGAAAAGTAGGATGGTTAGTCACCCTGGAAGGCTGGAGGAGATTAGGGCTTAAAACTTAACCTATTTTATAGGAAATGGATGGGGCATGGGAGAATGATGACAATTAGACTCAAATGCAAAAGGGATAATAAGTATTTGCCCATCAGGAAAGCAGGGTGTGTAAGGGTTATGGTAGGTGCAAGCCATCTACTAGGTAAAACCTTCACCCTAGAAACGTAAAAAGATAATCAGACTGTCCTGATAAAAGTAAAGAGAGAAAGGGACCAGTGCTTATTGAACATTGCATCTTTATGTATGTAGAATTGTATCCCCATTTTTCTAAGCCAATCAAATAAGCCAATCAACAAGAAAATATTAATTGAGCATATACTTTGTGCCAGGCTTCTTCTGGACCCTTCACTTCATC
Organism: Galeopterus variegatus; assembly: GCF_000696425.1. Classification (NCBI taxonomy): domain Eukaryota; kingdom Metazoa; phylum Chordata; class Mammalia; order Dermoptera; family Cynocephalidae; genus Galeopterus; species Galeopterus variegatus. Next base: position 7,169 of record NW_007727704.1, on the reverse strand, counting down.
TCATTTATTTTCCCTGATGATCTCATGTTGTACCTGTTAGAATACCAGTTTTGTACATCNTCTGATAGATCTTTTACAGACTTGAAGATGAGCATCATACTTTGAAAATGTTTGTATTCCCCCTCAAAGAGGCTTGCATTTCTAATATGTGTAATATTCTTGATGTAACAGTAGGCATGTTCTGTTATCCGTGGCTGATCAGGGAAAACTTAAGGTCACTAGCCATGCTGAATTGCCTAGAACTGTACAAGTATTAGTGCTGAAAGTCTTGTATCTTGGTAAATCCATCAATCCTGGGAAAAGTAGGATGGTTAGTCACCCTGGAAGGCTGGAGGAGATTAGGGCTTAAAACTTAACCTATTTTATAGGAAATGGATGGGGCATGGGAGAATGATGACAATTAGACTCAAATGCAAAAGAGATAATAAGTATTTGCCCATCAGGAAAGCAGGGTGTGTAAGGGTTATGGTAGGTGCAAGCCATCTACTAGGTAAAACCTTGACCCTAGAAACGTAAAAAGATAACCAGACTGTCCTGATAAAAGTAAAGGGAGAAAGGGACCAGTGCTTATTGAACATTGCATCTTTATGTATGTAGAATTGTATCCCCATTTTTCTAAGCCAATCAAGATAAGCCAATCAACAAGAAAATATTAATTGAGCATATACTTTGTGCCAGGCTTCTTCTGGACCCTTCACTTCGTCTCATTTATTTTCCCTGATGATCTCATGTTGTACCTGTTAGAATACCAGTTTTGTACATCAGAATCTCTAGGGCTGAGACTCAAGCTTCAGTTTCTTTTTAAGCTCCCCAAGTGATTCCAATATGTACCCTCCTAGATTTTCAATTTGACTGACCTAGGCTGCAGCATGGGCACCAGAATTTTTTTAAATCTTCCCAGGTGTACTTGGTTAGATAGTGTCCCTCCGAAATTCCTGTCTTTCTGGAACCCCAAAATGTGAACTTATATGAAAAATAGAGTCTTTGCAAATGGAAAGAAAAGATGCAGATGTTTGGCTTTGCAGATGTCAAGATGAGGTCATACAGGATTAGGGTGGGTCCTAAATCAAATGACTGTTATCTTTATATGAAGAAAAGAGGACACAAAGAGAGACACACAGAGGAAATAAGGCCATGTGACAATGGAGGCAGAAATTACAGTGATGTAGCCACAAGTCAAAAATAACTGATGATTGATGGGAGCTACCAGAAGTTAGGAAGAGGTGAGGAAGGATTTTTCACTAGAGTCTGCAGAAGGAGCATACCTTTGCCAACACTTTGAATTAAAAATTTAGCTCTTAGAAGTGACAGAATAAATTTCTCTTGTTTTAAAGACAGCAGTTTGTAGTGATTAGTTATAGCAGCCATTGGAAACTAATATATAAGTTAATTCTAATATGCAGCCAAGTTTGATAACTACTGTTGTAGGTGGCTTACCCTGAATCACATAAAGTCATCTTGACTTCTACTCCTCCATGATCAGGGCGTGAATTTCCCCTATAGTATCTCTTATAGCCGCCCTCAAAAGGGTGGAATTCTCACACAATAGCTACTTTTTAAAGATATCATATGACCCTCACAGGGCAACATGGACCCTCACATTTTAGGAACCAAGTACACAATCCACATCTGTCTCTGTAGACTTGTTCTCCTTTCTTTTAACATATCCCTTCTATGACAATTTCAAAGGGAAGATTCTCAAAGAGGAAAGCACAATCATTACAGTTGAGAAACTGCTCTTGAAACTTATTAGCTCGTGACTCATACTCCTGAAAAGAGCTAATACCTTAATTTCATATTTCTCTGCTCAAATGCAGACCAAGGCGTAAACTGAAATGAAACTTTACACTAATGGCTTCTTAATTATACCCATCTAAAAGCAATTACCTGAGTTTTAGCAGATACAAAGTTGGGGTTGATGGGACCAGCAGATGAGAAATAAGATGAAAGGTCATCTGCAAAAAAAGATTAGTGGAGAGGAGATAAAACATAGTTAGGAAAGGGGAAAAAAATCCAGAGATAAGTAAAGGTTGATAAATTCCTAATAATGGTTTTTCCTGGTTTCTGAAACAAGTTTGCACCTTTTCTCCCCTGTTAGAAATGAGACTAAAGAGGAAATGTTTTATTTCAAGGTAGAAACTGATTAGATATGAGACCTTGATACCTGAACTACAATTACTTTATGTCATATGTTGAGCCAAAATTTACTAAACTACAGAGGCAGGATTCAAAAGCAAAAGTAACTGAATAAACATTCTTGCTAAGTTATCCATTAAAAAAAGACATATATAGCATGAGCCCAGTTTGCAAAATCACGCAAAGCATTGTGTGTGCATATATGGGTGTGCACATGTGCACACAGCCATGGAAAAATATTCACTAATATGTTCATTTATCCTCCTCTGAGGGAGATTTTAATGACATTCTACTCTGTACCATATGTTTTTGTATTTCTGTTTGGATTATATACAATAAAC
>NW_007727704.1:0-4017 GCF_000696425.1 Galeopterus variegatus | reverse complement strand
AATGACATTCTACTCTGTACCATATGTTTTTGTATTTCTGTTTGGATTATATACAATAAACATATATATTGTGAATAAATGGGAAATTCTAAAAATAAAAGTCAGATATAAATGAGCCAATCTAATAGAAAAAAGTCAAATTAAATTGATTGCATTTATCTCCATTAAAGCCTGAACTGACATTGACTCAATTCTAGAAACAGGTTTGACACACTTCTTCTTAACATAGAGCAAACTGAGACCCGTAAACCAGAATCCACTTCATGGGGAACGTGTTTTATTTGGGTCTGCATGGTCATTAAACATTTTAATATTTGAATGCCTTTTGGTGTCCTCTTCAATTCAATTCAGTTTGGCCCCTCCTTCCTTCCTTCCTTCCTTCCTTCCTTCCTTCCTTTCTTCCTTCCTTCCTTCCTTCCTTCCTTTTCTCTGCTAAATTCTGTGCTCCCAGAGTTAATAATACATGGCAAACACAACAAATAAATCCCTCCCTCTTTTCTCTCTCTTTCTCACACACACATGCACATACACACATGAACACACAGAATAAGTCAATTTTTCTTATTTCTTTTAAGTTGCCTGGGTTTGCAATCCTCTGCAGTAAGATAAAGTCTTACTATTTTTTCTCCTCTTGGAGAGTAAAGTCAATATATGCATAAATGTCTTCAAGAAGAGTGATGTTGATAGGTCTCCAAGTCCTTCAAGATTTTCCTACTTTTACTCTCACATTTCAGTCGTTGGAGGCATCTCTCCATTTAGAATCTCTGACTTTTTTTCCCCAAAAGGTGATGTGTCTTTCCTGTGGCTGGAAACAAGTTATAGATTAAGCATCATGAGCACAGTACCAACTTCTATTTATTGATGTCCATTCGAACACCTGCAATTTTGCAATGCTTCCAGATTTAGAGTCAGTAAGAAGATTTGTTTTCCAGTCAGGTAAGATTTCATGCCCTATTTATATGCATTTTTATTTTCATGACAGATCTCAAAAGACAAGAAACATTTTACATCAACACCAACAAAATTAAAAACTATGCTAACACATGTTAGTTGTTTCCTATATTCCCTATTCTATTAGCTGCTTTATAAGTGATAATTTATTTTAATTTTCATAAGAATTCATAGGAGTACATTGACACTCACTGATATAAATAAAATTCTGAAGATAGGACAGCTTTAAGTGCTAGCAACAAATCAACAGCCTGAGTTAGTTTGATACCAAATCATGAACCATTTCCCTGGGCAGATTCCTGAAACAGATCCCTTGACAGTAGTGTGCTGAAGCTGGCTGGCACTGCTGTGCAAGATCTAATTGTGTGCATCCCGTCCCCAGTCCTCATTTCAGTGACGTCATGCTGGTAGCCTGAAATCAGCCACAAAAGGAATATTTATACCCTGGAAATTGGCACATGTTGAAATCAGGAATTTTGGGTGGGGAGAGATGTTTGTTAAGTATTTACTGGTGTACCATTGCTTCTAAACTAGAATAGAGTTCCTCTCATTCATTCAGTTTTTGTTAAAGCCCTACTATTCGTCAGGCATACGGTTGATAGCAGAGAGACAAACAGTACTAAGATGACCCCCAACTTCAGAAATGCCCAAATTAGTGAAATTTGACATGGAAGAAAACCAGAGATCACAATATCAAACACATATCCAAACAAGAAGCAAAAAGCTACCTTGTCATGCAATAAAGAAAATAAGACTGAGGATTTCTAAAGTAAATTACAGATCTTAAGAAAATTTCTAATAAGAATTACTCGTATGGATTATACTTACTTAACTCTTTAACTTTCAAATTACATAAATTGCCATTCAAATGGACTTACGCAATAAAAGCTTTTTATATTGCTGCTTTTCTGACTGCTTTTGTTGTTGTTGTTNTTGTTGTTGTTGTTTCTTTGTTTCTTAGTATATGACTTATACTAAGAACTATGCTCTAGCTTTTCCCTCTGAAATGTTTTCTCCATCCTTAAAAAGTCAGATCTAGGCTTTTAGTTCCATTTGATCTTTTAATTCTCAGAGTAAATATCATCTCCTAGAAAGGCATTTTGTGATCACTCACACTGAGTGACCCATTCCCATTACTCTGTATTGTAGACAACTGTATCTCCCCTCCCAACCCCCCCAAAATCTATGTTGAAGTTTGAGCCCCAAGAACCTCAGAATGTGACCTTATATGGAAATAAGGTTTTTGCAGGTGGAATTAGTTAAGTTAAAAAGAGGACATTAGGGTAGGCCTTCCTCAATTTGACTCCTGTCCTTATTAAAAGGGGAAATTTGGACTGAGAGACAGATACACACAGAGGGAAGAGAATGCTGTGTGAAGTCGAAGGCAGAAATTGGGGTAATGCACCTGCAAGCCAAGGAATGCCAAAGATTACCACAAAGCACCAGAATCTAGGAGAGAGACATGGAATAGATCTCATAGCTTTCAGAAGAACGAACCCTGTTGACATGTTGATTTCAGACTTCTACCCTCCAGAACTGTACAGCAGTAAACGCCTACTGTTTATGACAACCAGTTGGTGGTTCTTGGTTATGGCAGCCCTGGGAAACTAATACTCTCTGCTTTAATTTTTTCATTCTACCTATCTTGTTTGCTTATTTGTTTTACTCTGTCATCACACAGGGCAGTGGGAACCTCTTGTTCAATGCTATATCTGATTCTTGATCATTGGCTGCCACGTGATAAATACTAAGCAAGTATTTTGGGAAAAGAAAAATGGGAGTTTTTTGACGAACATCACTTAAGAAAAAGAAATATAATTTTAGGCAAGGTTTGATCAAGCAATTTGATAATGTCACCAAGATCTATATTCTCTCTCTCTGTCTCTGTCTCCTCTCTCTGTCTCTCTCTCTCTCTCATAGTGGTATTGACTTCATCCTATGTCTGGCTTTTCTAGTAGAATCCAGATTGCTTCAATCATCACAGATTTCATCAATAGGGATTTTCAGTTATAAGCAAAAGTGTTAATACTAAAAAAGTCCCCTAAAATTAGAGAGGATTTCAAATATTTCTAGGTAGAAACAAATATGACATTTGTTCACATTTAAATTCAGCAGGAGAGAGAGCATGAACTTTTTTGCTAAGACAAATGAAGATCTGGAACTGAGTCTTGCTTGTCTTCATTGTCTACAACTGGGANAATGACATTCTACTCTGTACCATATGTTTTTGTATTTCTGTTTGGATTATATACAATAAACGTATATATTGTGAATAAATGAGAAATTCTAAAAATAAAAGTCAGATATAAATGAGCCAATCTAATAGAAAAAAGTCAAATTAAATTGATTGCATTTATCTCCATTAAAACCTGAACTGACATTGACTCAATTCTAGAAACAGGTTTGACACACTTCTTCTTAACATAGAGCAAACTGAGACCCGTAAACCAGAATCCACTTCATGGGGAACGTGTTTTATTTGGGTCTGCATGGTCATTAAACATTTTAATATTTGAATGCCTTTTGGTGTCCTCTTCAATTCAATTCAGTTTGGCCCCTCCTTCCTTCCTTCCTTCCTTCCTTCTCTCTTCCTCCCTCCCTCTTTTCTCTCTCTTTCTCACACACACATGCACACACACACATGAACACACAGAATAAGTCCATTTTTCTTATTTCTTTTAAGTTGCCTGGGTTTGCAATCCTCTGCAGTAAGATAAAGTCTTACTATTTATTCTCCTCTTGGAGAGTAAAGTCAATATATGCATAAATGTCTTCAAGAAGAGTGATGTTGATAGGTCTCCAAGTCCTTCAAGATTTTCCTACTTTTACTCTCACACTTCAGTCGTTGGAGGCATCTCTCCATTTAGAATCTCTGACTTTTTTTCCCCAAAAGGTGATGTGTCTTTCCTGTGGCTGTAAACAAGTTATAGATTAAGCATCATGAGCACAGTACCAACTTCTATTTATTGATGTCCATTCGAACACCTGCAATTTTGCAATGCTTGCAGATTTAGAGTCAGTAAGAAGATTTGTTTTCCAGTCAGGTAAGATTTCATGCCCTATTTA
>NW_007727703.1:354812-381152 GCF_000696425.1 Galeopterus variegatus | reverse complement strand
GACTTCATGAATACGACCCCAAAAGCACAGGCAACCAAAGGAAAAATAAACAAATGTGATTATATTAAATTAAAAATCTTCTGCACAGCAAAAGAAACAATTAACAGAGTTAAAAGACAACCAATAGAGTGGGAGAAAATATTTGCAAAATATACATCTGACAAAGGATTAATATCCAGAATATACAAGGAACTCAAACAACTTTACAAGGAAACCTTTTGATTTACAAAACATTTTGAAGATCAGCGCTTACATCATTCTATAATTTAATATAAGAACTACATTGCCATTGCCATGAATAACATGCTTCAGGACATTGATATGTATGTGTGTGTATGTGTATCTATATATGTATGCATGTGTGCATGCGTGTGTATTGGTGGAAGCTGGAGATGGGTGTATGGGTGTATGTGTGTGACAAGGGGAGGGGAGGAGAGGTGGCAGTCTCCATGAGAGTATTGTAGATTCTTTGTTTGCCGAGCATAAGAAGAGAAATCTTATGAAGAGAAAAAAGTCCATAAATGTGAGACAATAATGACAGCCTGATAAACTATAAATCTGAAAAATTATTTTTTCGAATATTGAGATGTGTTTATTGGTCAAAGACTGAAGTTCACCAGGTAGGCTAACTTATGGGATTTTTTCAAATTCCTGGCAGTTTACCTAACAGTGTCACTTCATTTTGACATTGAGAGTGCCCAGGGAAGCTGCCGTTCTCATGTCTGGACTACTGCTGCCAAAATCTTGCAGTTCTTTTGTCAGATGAGAAGAAATGTGGCTTTTTGTGGAGCCACTTTCACAATAACAGGGCTTGTGTAAAGATTCCTCATTTTCTAGATGCAGTGAACCTAATGAGAACTTGAAATTCATCCCACAGCTAGGTGCCAGTCAGTATTTCAGCTGTAGTAAGTTCATTGGCAATAGTTTTTTTCTTTTGTTTTCTTTTTTAAAAAAATCCTGGAAATGGTGAAAGACACATTGTCATTACAAAGAAACTGATGATAATATTAAAATCTGAGAATTCTGGAAGTGGAATCTCAGGAAAAAACCTTTCCAGTTAATATCAAATCCATACTCTTCTGCTGGACTTGAAAGCCTGCAAATTGTTTAACATATTTGTCTCCTTTTTCCTTCCATTTCATGCCTGCTGCCTTATCCAGTCGCATTTCCTGCATCTTTTATGAACATCACTGCAACCAGGCCATACTCTTCCTCATTAGTCTTTGAACATTTGCAGTCCTCTTCTAACTCTATTCAAGTTCTTCTTCATATCTAAAATGAATGTGTAACCCAGTAAGCATATATGAATTGACATTTTTTCTTAAAAATGGGATGCAAGACTTGAAAGTGAAAACATGATTTTTTGCACTTAAAATGTAAGGTTAGGAATAATATAGACATTTTGCAAGTCCCTGTATTTGACTTCCTATCATTGTAGCTCATATCCCTTCTGTTGTATGTGACACATCTGTGCTTGTTTGGAGACCCACAATCATTGCTACAGGGATCCAATATCAAAATAGAAATGTAGTATCCAGAATAAACACCAAAAGGAATGAGAGGACCAAACATTATCACAAGTAGAGGACAGAGGGAGGATGGATTGAAATTTGACGAATTTGAGCAATTTAATACTTAGGTACCAGGTGTTAGAGTAGTGCTTCTTTTTCTGGCCTTGCTGGGTGGATAGGGAAGGATAGGATGGAATTTTTTGTTTTTTATTAAAGACTTGACAGATATCAAAATTTCATTTTAAAGGAATATTTAAAGAGAATCTATTATGCTACAATTTGCTATTAAATGAGCATGAGAAACTGAGAGGAAAACTATTCCCATGGCACAAACACAAACCAAAAAAGATATATTATGTTTAAACAGTAACTCAGTTTCTACAGCTAGCCCTTTTTCCTCATGCCAATTTTATAGAAAGGCTGCACTGTAATTGTCAAGAGAAATGAATCATAATGTTGTGGTGAACTGGCTAGAAATACTTGGTCATACAATCTTTATTCAGCTTCTTTGTGGTAAATAGAGATAGCCGTCAAGAAGTGTGATAAATACAGTATAATTGCTGGAGTAACCATAACAAACAAAATAAAGAGATATGGTTAAAAAAAAATAGAGAAATTAAAATGCAATACTAAAAAGTACTTGATTTCTTTCTTTCTTTTTTTTACAAAAAAAAAGGCATGTGTAATAAAAAAAATGACAATTGGAAAGCATGTAGTGAAATGGTAGACTCTAAGTCCATCCATGGCCATAGTTATATTAGATGTAGATGAACTAAACTAAAAGCAGAGAATGTCTGACAGTATAAAAACTCAAGACCCACATTGCAGAAACACAGATAAAACTGGAGACCATCATGTTAAGTGAAATAAGCTAGGCACAGAAAGACAAATACCAAATGATCTCACTCAAATGTGGAATTAAAAAAAAAAAAAGGCGGTCCTCATAGAAATAGAGAGTAGAATAACGGTTACCACAGGCGGGAAAGGAAGAGCTGTGAAAGGAAGAGGTGGATTAATAGGTACAAAGTTACAGGCAGTTGATAGGAAGAATAAGTTCAGGTGTTCTAGGCTGGCTAGAGCTAATAATATTATAATTGTATATTTCTAAATAGCTAGAAATGATTGTAATCACCATAAAGAAAAGATAAATGTTCAGGTGATAGATATGCTATCAACCCTAAATGAGTTATTGTGCCACATACGCATATATTGAGACAACACATTGTACCCCACAAATATGTACAATTAAATTTTAAAATAAAAAAAGACCAAAAATAAGTTTGACATATGAGAACATTAGACATTTTCCCACAATTTTACTTCAAGGCAATAATAATAATTATTATTGTAATTATAATAAATTCTCAGATTAAATTTTGCCACACATACAGTTATCAACTAAATATTTACCAGTAAGTAAGCATAAAATAATTCATGATCCTTCCTATAAGTGATGAAATTCCAAGCTCTTCATCCTTTTGGGTATACCAGTCACCACCTCATGTAAAAGGTTCACATTTGGGAAATGTGAGGTTCCTGAAGTAGGAATGATGATTCTTCCTGGCAGCAAGCAACCAAAATTGTCCACAGTCCACAGTTGGACATAGAACCACTTGAAGATTTAACATAAGGTATCTTATGTAAGAGTAAATAGGCCTTATGGGATTTTTATACCTTGTTCATAAAATGGTAGGGAATATCTCTAAAATATTTCAGCCAATCAGTATACCTTGAGTACCTTTAATTTCACTCATAAGAGCTCATATGCAGTATTCATCGAGCTAGTTTACATGCTTTATTTTAACGAATAACCACAGATTTTTTGTCATTCAGTATCCTAATTAGTAAATCAGTTATTGATTGAAGTATGAATAACAAAAGTGCCTATGTTAGCTCCCTCAGTAGTATGGATTTTTTATCCCATCAAACTGCTCCTGGTCTGTGCATTCCTGATTAGATGCTAGAAACACCTAGGTTATAGCTCACCTTAACTAACACACATTTAGTCACATTGTATTTTAAAGTAAACTGCAGATATTATAACAAGTGATGTAACCATTTGACACATGGAATATCCTTTTTGGTTGCCAATTTGTAAATCATCATTTGGAGTTTTGAGATGAGTGGCAGAACTTCTTGATTACTTTATTCTTAAAAATTTTACCTCGTATTTTAATTTAAACTAAATATTCTTTCTTTCTAGATATCCTCTGTGACATTAAATATAATCCTTCCCCATTTCATAAGACTATCTATAATTGAAATGTTTTCTACCTCTGACACTTTTGCCTGTACTTGTATCTTCATTAATTATCTCATTGCTTAATAAAAATTGGAGGCTGGCTGGTTAGTTCAGTTGGTTATAGTGCAGCCTTATAATTCCAAGGTCACAGGTCCGGATCCCTGTACTGTCTAGCTGCCCCAAACAAGCAAACAAACAAACAACAGAATAAAAATTGAGAAATCATTCAGCTTGAATGTGTTCAGAAAAACTTTTTTTTTAATTTACCCTTCTCTATCCCCAATACATTTTTAAGGGTTCATAAAATAATGTACAAGAAATCTAGTGGCGCATATATGTCCTAAAACCTTGAAGAGCTTTGGAAAGTAAAATATGCTTTGATGGGCATTTGATTAACATTTGATCAAGGAATAATTTACCCACTAGGAAGAAATATTTTTTAATTGTTGTAATAATACAATATAAGAGCAAAGGCTGTATTATTTGGGCAAGTAACTTAACCTTTCTGAAGCCTGGTTTTCCTCATAAATAAAATGAAGGTAGTAATAGTAAGTACTTCACAAAGTTATTTTAAGGGTTAGTAAGATAATACATGTAAAATCCATAGCAAAGTACCCAGCACACAAGTTCTTAAAAATAGTAGTTATTATTAAGAAAAAATAAAAATCAAGAAAAGAGTTTCATGGGAGTGGTCAACGGTGATCTCCAAGAGATCAAGTAAAGCATGGGCTGCACAGAGTGAGAAATCAGCATGCAGGCTTTTCTGCTAGAGTATGATGTATATGTACCTTAAAAACCACTCATTCAGCAAAATTGTATAATAAAAATAATGGGGCTTGTGGGGGAAAAATTAAGGTCACTTGATTTGAGCAGAACACTCAAAATCTATGCAGTTTTGTCATTGTTGTTAGGTTTCTAGTTACAGTCCTAATAAAAATACTAGCTCCATTAATTTTCCAGCAACACTTGCAACCCCACATCATAGTCAACTGACCATTTTCATCATACTTCCTCTCAAAAGAAGGAGATGTGAATTTTGAATGTATTTGATTCCAATAGTTTTATCAAAATTAAAAATGTGATTCAAGATACAGGAAGAAATGTTTTCACAACTTCTTCAGCAAAGAGCTTAACTTTTGAAAGGTATAGAGTTCTCGACTTTTTGACACCACTAAACAGGCTCCTATTTGTGCTAAAATAATCAACTTATGCAGGATTTTCAGCCCCCATCCCTTCTTCTTTAGACCTTTGTACATTGCTAAGACTTTCTCTTTAATTGGGATGAAAGCTTGCCCGTGATCACTTTTAATTGTTACCATGCTGGAAAGAAATCATATGAACCAACAGGACATTCTATAGTCCAAATTGTATTGATATCATTGCTTTACCAATAGCAAAGGACCCCTTTTCTTTAGAGAAGTATGTAATTATAGTGGAATATATTGTGTATTGGATGAATATTAGAATATTTATTCAAATATCCTGAACTCTAAGCATTTGTAGCTAAGTTGCTAATAGAGAATAAAGGAACATAAATCAAGCATGTTTCTATAGTTGCTTCTGTCTCATATGTATCAACACTTCGAGGCATAATTTAATGGTTTAGTCACATTAGAGACATGCGTTACTATTCTCTTACATTTTTCTTGTACTTATTTCCCACACTTGGCATAAAAGTGTGTGAAATTTTCTCTGACTCCCTAATGAAAGTACCCATTTCTGCTGAAAATTATTGTTTAATATCAACTTGATTCATATCATTTCTATGGTAGTTTTTTTTTTTCTTTCCAGACACCTTTTGGTGGTACCTCCAAAACCTCAGTCCATTTCTAGCACTGAGAGATTAAACTGTGCCAATCAATGTTATTTGGGAAGATTGTTGCCTAAGAAAGGCAAAGACCATTTTGATCAAATTTTTCCATGTATACAATATATGTAATATTTTATGTTGGTAATAAATTACCATCTAATTGGCTCACTTCACCAAATCTGCATAAATGTGTGAAAGAATAGTTTTGCTATATTTTAATTTTGTCACTTTATGTCAGTGCTGAAGCAGGAAGTTGATCCTTTGCTCACAAATTACATGCATAATTATGTTGGGTCACATTCTTATTTTATTTTAGCTACTTTAAGAAAAGATGATTCCATTCTTTCAAGTCCTGATGTCACTGATATTGCACCAAGTAGAAAGAGGAGGCAGCGAATGCAAAAAAATCTTGGGACAGAACCGAAAATGGCTTCTCAGGAGCATCAGCTTCAAGAAAAGAAAAAGTAAGTCATTTTATTCTTTGCTAAATAGCAGGATGACATTTTTAAAAAATCAGTATGTATTCTTAAAAATTATATTTTATCTGTATTAAAGTTATTTTTAGAACAAAAATTATGATTTTTGAAATTGTAAAATGTTTGAATCAGTATATTTTCTCTGGTATTTGATTAATTCTTATTAATGTTTAAAGCAGAAATGCTAAAAAATACAAGCAAAATCTTTTGTGTGTGTGTGTTTTTTATAGGTTAATTAGAAATGGCATGTAGGATACTAAAAATATTAGAATCCAGCTTTTATTCAGTAAAGTGTTTAAATGTAATTTACTGTTTCAAAAGACCCAAAATTAAAATTAGCCACTTGATTTGGTTATGCCTGGTATTTTTTTCAAGTAAAATGTCTTTCTACTTTTCTGTTTATTTCTATTAAATTTTGGCATCACATATTTTATTTTTACATTTTTTTGCCCTTTGGTTTAGACTACCCTTCATCAATTTACACCCCAATTTAGTTATGAGTTGAGAAGTTGGAATAATTAACATTTTATGACAGCAAAACAATGAGCATTTATAAAGAATATTATTAGTTGAATCCAATGAATGTGCAAATTATTTGTATTATGTTTGGGTATGTGTATATATGCTCTGAGAATTTTTTTTCCCCTAAATTTTTTGTTAATTTAGTAAAGTTATTGAAAAATGGCCATTAGGTAGATGATATTATAGTCCAGTGGCTTTCAAAATATGGAACGAGGACAACTTGGGGGTCTCTGAGGCTCTTTGTGGGGTTCCAAAAGGTACTCCCTTTTTCAGTTCCATACCTTCATGAGGATGGATTTTCTTCAGATCCTTCAATTAAAAATCATGTCACAGCGGATTGACTGCAGGAGCTAATGAAAATCTGACTGTTTTCAATCAAGCCAGCCATCAAACAGATTTGCAAAAGTATAAAACAATGTCCTGACAAGATTTTTTTGTTTGGAAAATATAATGATGTTTTATGAAGAATATGTTATTCATGTTATACACTGGATTTGTGTTATTTTTAAATGAATTAATATTTTGAAATTTTCTCAGTTTTAATTTTGAATGTGGCAAATATAATCCACCTAAACAAAAATATGCACTCAAAACTCTGAGACCCCGTAGAATTTTGAAAATGTAAAGGGGTCCTGAGAGCAAAGAGTTTTGGAATTCTGTTATAGACAATGAGGATGGAAAGGCCAAGGCACGATCCATGCCTTCAGGAAACTGGCAGCCCAACAGGAGGGAGTTGTAGTTTCTAGCATAATAGTAAGTATTGCACAGTTAACAGTGAGATTATTTTGTCTGTTCATCAGTAGGTTTTTATTCTCTCCACAAATGGCCTGATCTATTTGTACTTAAAATGCCATGTATACTATGCTGCGTTGCTTATGTCTTCAGACAATATGTGCAAAAAACCCAGTGTGCACTAAGCTCTTTCTGGTTTGTATTTATCTTCCTAATTTATTTGTTAACTCATACCCCTTGATAGAGTTCATAGAGTTTAAGGCATACTATTATCTCTGTTACACATGAATCAAAAATATTTACAATTGACAAACATTAGAAAAGCCAAATTATTCCTATACATTAATATGAGAAAGAATAAAATTACAAACAATTTCAAATATTTAGAAAACTCAGTACTTCCTTCAGTCCATCGGTAAACAAGTGAGTAATGAGCATCTGTTATGTGCCAGGGACAATACTGAATTCTGAGGATTCGGGGGAGTAGAAAATGGACAAGCCTCTGTCCTCATGGAACTTTTGGTCTAATTGTTTTGTCTGATAAAGATTTCAGAATGTGGAGTAAGAAAAAATATTGTATGTTGGTTTTCTGTTAGACCTGCATCTTAGGTCTTTTCACTGTATGTGTGAACTAAATGCAAGGTTTTGAGGTAACTAACATTTTCCTCATACACTGTATTGTTTAAACAGGAATCTGTCATGAAAGAAGTTTAGCTTTTACTCAAGCTTGAGTATTTTTATTTTCTTTTTAATAAGGGCAACGTGTTTGTTTCTACAAGTATACATACAATTAGTATTATGTTCCTTTTCTTTTCTACATTTAGATGATCGTGTCAATGTTTATTTTGTATACTTTCACCACTTTAAATGTTGATGTAAATCATATCAGCTTGTTTGAATTGTCTGCTAATTATATTATTGTAGAACTTTTAATCAATACTGCCCCTAAGTAAAAATGAAAAACATGTGTTAATGCTAGGAAGAATTTTAAAGATTAAAGGAAATTTAGATTAGCATGTGTCAATCAGAAGTTAAGGGGTTGATACCCTTTGCCCAAATGAAACAAAAAGTCAAATTATATATTTTGTTTCTATTTTTTATACTTTAGGACTTTTTTTTTTCATTTTGAATACAGAAGACTGAAATTTTATTGCTCTTAAAATTTTAAAATATTAGTTCTACTTTCCCAATTCTTTTCGTCAAAAAAAATTAGAAGTTTCTACAATACAGAAACAAGCCCTTAGCTCTAAAAAACCTTAGAATAAGAAATTCTCAAATACTGATTAATCCTTATTTTATGTTTTTAAATTAATACTACTACCTCTTTTCCTTCTTTCCTAAGCACTTTTTTTCCTCTGATAACTTCTCATCACCATCTGCATCATTAGGTTAATATACTCTAGCTGTAGCCTCCCAAACAAATGTAGATATTGTTAGTTTGCTATTTATGGGTGAAAAGACATTGGCCCCTACCTCTAAACTTCACAGTTCCGTTGACTTTTCTTTAACAAATTCTATTGCCTTCAGTCCCTTCAGACATTCCCATTGGGCATCTTACATAGTTTTTTCTCTATTTGGCTTCTCCTGGCTTCTCCAGCTCTGCATCTTAAAAACAAACGTTCAGAAAGGGGTGATCACAGGTACTCTTGCTTAATTTCTTTTTTCTGTCTGCAGGATGTTGTGCGTGTCATTTCACCCATCCAGGAGTTAGTTTTTTCATCTATAAATGAATGGATTAAACTAGATGATGTGTAAGATCTCTCCCAATATTCATAATTCTATTATGCCTTTTATTCACTACTTTCAAAACCTGAATATGACTTGCAATAAATTACTTACACATTTATTAGCTATTATCAATTAAAATTCATGAAGCAATTAAAAATATAAAATATCTATCCATGAGAAAATTATTCATTTTTTAAATTTATGTACTTATAGGTATTTTACAATGTAAAATTTTTAGTACTTTTAAAATACCATAGGTTATTTTGTATTCTTAAAAAAACTAAATACTATTTAGTAAAACAAAGTCATAGTAATTTTTAAGTTTTCTTGAACATTTATTGTGATACTATGTCATTGGTCTAGTGACAGGTATAGGAGTGGCGAGAGATACAAAGATAAGTTAGAATTATGGTAAGTGCTTTATATGTAATCTCTGATTTAAGTCTCATACAAACCCTGCAAGGTAGGTATTAATTTATTCTAACAGATGAAAAACAACCAAACCTCAGAAAGATAGTCATTTTTCCACAATAGCACAGCGTGTTTTATTTCAAAGTCCGTACTTGGTCCACTACCTCAAGAGGATTTATAATCTTTTGAGAGACAGAGATATACACAAATAATGTTATGATTGCAAGAACAGAGTCATGGGAGTACACCAGCCATAAAGTTTTAAATTGGAATCATTGGAATTATGTTCCACATTTTAAAATATGTATCATAAATGTGAATCGATTTAGGTTATTTTATTTGAATGTAAGAACCACTTTTAATCTTCGTTAGAGAGGTATACTGAGAACTAATTGGTGGGATCTCAAATTCTATCTCAACAGATGTGTCTATATTAGAAAGTCACAATGTGTTACTTGTATATGATATTTAATTGTTGTTAATAGTTTAAAAGTATAATAAACTTTTTCTTCTGAAAGAAAACTAGTTCAACCAGTTCCTTCTGTGTTGAGATGGCATTATAAAGTAGTAATTGTGATTTAGCAGCATTAGATAAAAAGTGTGTTATTTTTCAGCTGAGAGAAGTTAATCAATTTGTAAGTAAGCTTTCAAAGTATCAGGACAAATCATGTATATAAAATATAAAAGAAAATTTGTACTAAAGTTGTTTGCACCAATAAAAATACTGAATAGTGAAAAATGCAAAATAGTTTTCACAAGAGAATGTTTCTGAAAACTACTATAGAAATGTTGAATCATAATCTCTAAAATACTGTTAATTTATGCCACATTAAAGATGAAGAAGTGAGGTCAAGCCTTTTGTAAGTATATTTGTTTTTGGTAATAAGTATGCCTAAAATTTCAGGAATTGAGTTTAAACAAAAGAGTGAAGTGACATAATGATGACCCAGGTCTGTCTAATCTCTTTATTATGGCCTTTCTTAGCTCTTTTATGCATGCTTCCATGGTAAAAAGAAAACAAGTTTTCCCTCAAAACAGATGTAAAGTAACAGGCAAAGTAAAGGTGACCTCTCAAAGTGTCTGGGCTTTTAAATATGATTTAATTAGTGGATAGAAACCTCATAAGTAAGCAACTAAATATTATTCATACAGGAAAATTTAGATTATTTAGGTTCTATAAATAAATGTGAAAGTTATAGTGCAGATAATTTCTCAGCAGATTGTCAAAAATTATTTGGCAATCCAGCTTATAAAGAAAATTCCATCCTTATATGAAAATAATTATTCTTCAACCATATAAGAAAATTTAGAAATATTAACAAAAATTAGTAAGCTAAAAATGCACTTGTGATAGTCAGTTTTTATAATCAAATATTCCAGTGTGTTTTGGAACTTCTAAAAAAAATGCTACTTCTGATGCTTTAAAAATATTTTTTAACACAAGATAGATGTAATTTTCTGAATCTCTAAGTTTACTCTACAAAAATAATAATACTATCTTAAGTGGAAACTATTTACTATGGAAATATTGGCCCTATTCTGTTTAATAATGTTAAAAACTGTATTGTCTACAGAGTTTAAGTAACTTATCAAACTTTATCAGCTAGTGAGTGCATAATTATTTTTTGCACTCAATAATTATTCAGTGGATTAATGAATGACATACTCTCCAGTGCGCATAAAAGAGAATAAGAGACTGCCTTAAATGGATGAGTTATTTCAACTTACCAAATTTAGCCATAAAACCAGTTTAATTATTATTATAGTGTTATTGTTATTATTGTATTATCTTACTAAATTAAACTGTTAACTCAGCATTAACTAGTCACTACAGTTTATGAAACTCTTTGACTACCTGATAGTCCTCTTTAATTTACTATACTAAAAACAGTATAGCCTGCTTATAAAACTTACTAAAAGTACATGAAATATTTGGATGGATATCTCAAAATATTGGGTATATGTCCCAAGGACATTCAATAGAAGTAACTTATAGATGACCATTATTGAGTTTTCAAAATTCCAAATGCTTTAAGTAAAGAAACTGTATGTGAACAAAGATATCTACCGTATTTATATTCCTTGTGTTCTCAGGAAAGATTGACTGCGAATAAATGTGTTACCCAATTTTGTTTACTTCTCTTAGTGATGAAAAAAAGATTGCACAGAAAGTTTTGATTTTATAGTTCACATCACCACAACATATTAACCATTATATCTCATTAAATTCAGCAGGGAAGCCTGACTTCATTAGTTGTTTTCAACTCTAAGCCTATGCAGGATTTCAAACATTTTTGTCAGCCCCTTACAATGTTGTTTCTTCTGTATCACCTATGACAGCCTCTCCCTAGAGTTTGCATTCATTGTAGAACTACCACATGATTTCACATTAACTGAAGAAATGCACAGTAAACACTGTTTGTTGAAGACAAAATAATTCTAACTATGATTTTCCTCACATTGTTGAGTGAACTAGACACAGTCCCTGATCTCATATAGCTTACTCTATATGAGAGAAGACAAGCGTTAATCATACCAATACATAGATATACAATTGCATACTTTTGAAGGAGTTCAGGATTTAGGGGAAATGTAGCAAAGAGGATGGCTTGAAGCATCATCCTTTGAGCCATAATCCAAAGTTGAAGAGGAGTAAAGAGTTGAATAGAGAGTAGAGAGCAGAGTGTTCAGCCAGAGGAAGCAGCCTGTGAGCTCGTGCCAAGTGGGATGTGTAAATTGATGAGAGATCGGGAACAAGGATGAGAAGGCATGAGATGAGGCTGAGGACTACTCAGAGGCCAGTTCAGCTGGTTGTGTTGCCTATGTTCATAATTCAGCTTTTCGGGCCGGCCCGGTGGCGCACTGGAGAGTGTGCTGCTTGGGAGTGCGGCGGCGCTCCCGCGGAGGGTTCGGATCCCATGTGGAGACCGGTTTCCGCTCACTGGCCGAGCGCGGTGCGGGCGCAACCCCGAGGTTTGCGATCCCGTTGCCGGTCAGTAAAAAAAGACAAAAAGGAAAATAAAATAAAATAAAATAAAAAATAAAAAAAAATAATTCAGCTTTTCTTCATACGTAGGATAGTATTTCTGTTTCTCACATTGCAAAGGATTTTTTTCTGTTTTTCCTTCCTTTTGAGTGCTGCTTTTTAACTCTTGTTAAGAATTATGCCATTATCAGATTGATTAGAGAACTCTGATATTTTGGTATCAATATTGCATTTTCTCAGATCTAATGATTTAGAATTATCTGCAGCTATTGTACTTAGTTTCTTTTCCTTTTTTTTTTTTTAAACTCTACTTTCAATCTGCTTAATGTTTTACAATTTTGGATTTCCAATAATAAAACTTCCATTCTTTTGAAACACAGGAAACTAGAAAATTAGAAACATACTGAAACTTACGTAAATTGCTCACAGGGATAGTGACCTAAATTAACATGTGTTAGCAGTACTGAGGTGCAGAATTGTACTGCTGTTTTGCGTTTTTTTCATAAATATAAGTGCTTTCTTTTCAAGAATATTTCTAGAGCTTTGATGATTTCCTACTTTTAGGAAGAATCTGAATTTCTGAATCTGGTATGTACTGATAAATATTCATTTTAAAAAATTGTGACTAATCCACACAATATGATTATACTTGGGGAACACTCATCTGTTCTGTCAACTAGCGTCAACAGTAAGGGTTATTCAACACAACCGTATGTTGTACATTCCTTGCTATTTACTATCTTGCATCACTTGAAATTATTTGTAAAATCCTTTGGTATGTTTCTTTAATTCTGTGTTTTAAACAAAATGAGCCGGCCAACAAAGACCATAGGAATTACGAAATTACTTTCATATCTATATACTTCACTGATATCAGGTAAAATCCTGAGTGTAAATAAGAATATTGTAAAATTACTTTCTATAAATATACAGGGGCACGATATGTATCTAAATAAAATAGCACTATATTTGGGCTTTCTTATTCATCCAGCTTAAAATTTTAATGAAGTCATGCTTTATCATACAACATAATAACCAAGGAAGATTTTTTCATTTAAGTCTTCTTCAAATTTAAGAGCTCTTATTATTTTTATCAGCATCTTTAAAAAGCTAATACAAATAGGTCCAACTCTGTATATATCAGTAAATAAAAGTCTGTTCATAACATTCTTTTGGTATGACCTGAAGTCAGTTTTGTCCAGGAAAACTAGCTGGATTATTCTAACAAATTGATTAATTAATCCATTCATTATTTACTTATCGAGCTAAATTGAGTCAGTTTCCCAGTCTTATTGAAATTAGCAGCCAGCTAATAAAATCAACCAACAAAATGCCCAAACTAAATGATTTAATTAGTGCTTTAATGCTTGTCACTTCAACTATTTTAGTCCAATTCTCCTCCCCTGGAAATTCTGCTTTTCCTTCTTTTAGTGGTGTTTCTAATTTTTGTAGGTTCTCTCTGACAAGAGCTAACTAATTTTAGGAGATACCAGGATTAGTATCTGAACAAAGACTTGGTTAACTCTTCATAGAGACTTCTAAATAGAAACTTTGTCTCAGAATCAGGGCTTCAGACCCCAGGAGAGGTAGCCAAGAAGAGAGCCAAATCCACGTTGCAATCAGATGGGGATTACTCTGGAATCCCCAAGATGGGAAGTCAAACTCAGAGATATACTATACATACCTAGTTACCAAAACTGGAGTAGAAGGTTCTCCTGGCAACAGAGCTAAGTAGATAAGTAGGAACAAAGTGCTTCTAGCACTGAGATTTGTGTAGATGGAAGAAAGTCAAAATGTTTATTGAAATTAGATCATAACGAGTTCACAATTTATTCTTTATGATACCATTTATAGACTTCATTCGGTAGATATATATAAAGGATAAGTGCCCTAGAAAGGGTTCCATATTCAAGTAAGTTTGGAAATTGCTGAATAAATAGCTCCCAAAGTCCCATGTGCTCCTACCCTCCAAAACTTGGAGATTTATATATTAAAGGCTCTGAGAAACCCCAGTTCATTGACCTTGTTTAATTTTTCAAATGTGTTTAAGCATAGCACCCTCATGCAATCTGCCTTTGTCCACACAAAAAAGATTTAATAATAGTCCAAGAGTTAGTATTCTGCAGGATACTAGTTTAGGATTTGGACTCTCAAATTTCTTGAATATCAATGGTTTTTAAGATTTAAGAACATTTTAACCATAATTATAGAATGTTAAACTTTAAAATGGATTACAGGAAAACAAATTTGGTCTGTGTATGGGACCTCTCTTTTCCCTCTCCCCACAATCCTACTACTTAGGAAACTTTCCGCTTGTCCCACTGATGGCCCTTCTGAGAGTAGCAAGGTTATTTTCTGAGACAGTTTCAGTGATTTGAATACAAGCAGTTCAACATCATCTCAGCTGTAGGAGAGAACATTAAAGTAGTTTGGGCCAAAAGTACAAGTAAATACTTGTATAGTCTTCAGATACTTTTACATAGTCTTTGTTTCTGCAGGCTAGCAAATAAAAATAACATAGGCTCACATATTTCATGCAGAGGTCCACAAACATGATTTAGTTTTCCGTGTGGTGGATGTCTTCTGAAAACACAGAGTTCAGACACATTGTTCAAAACAACCTTAAAAATATTATTAAATTATAACTTTTCATAGATGTTACTTCTTGAACTGTAGTGACAGTTTTAGCTGTGTGTTCTGAATCTACCTTTAAGTGGTTTCATTAAGTAATTGAGTAGCTGCAGTATTTCTTTCTTTGTTTCTTTCTTTTTTTCACTTTTGGCAGCTGGCTGGTAGGGGTTTGAAACCCTTGACCTTGCACTCTAACCAACTGAGCTAACCAGCCAGCTCTGCAGTATTTCATATAATTAATGGATGGCAAAGCAACACACACATACCTTAAAGTGTATGATTTAGTTAGCCAAGGTTACAGAATGTTATCACAGTCCTGGTGGCTACAAGGAGCAGAAAAAGATGATGCAGCATATCTTAGCTCAGTATTTTCCCACCTCCGTGGAGTGGAGTCAGATTTTGCACAGCTGCCACTGATACCATTCATATAAGGTACTGTCTTCCTGGACCTAGAAAAGCTCAATTATTGCCTTTTTATACTAGAGGCTTACAACTTCATCCTTGAAGACCTTGCACAATCCATTTGCTTTTGTTCAGAGGAGTAATTGCACACATCAGGCTCTTTGGGCTACAGAACCAAAGTTACCATATCTGTCAAAGCTTTTTAGGGTCCAAAGGAGCTCACTTCCCCACCATAACCCAGTTTACAGTCAAACAGGTTTTAAAATAAAGTATTTACTATTAATAAGATTCTTCTTTCAATGGAGTTTTGAAGAAAGTAATTTGTTTGCCTTTTGAGATAATTATTCCTATGTTTCTATTATAAAAGATTAAAACCTAATAGTAGGGGGGGGGAAAGGTCTAATATCAATCTGTTTATTTTTCAATAAACTGAAATTCATTTTATTTAATTATATTTATTATAAAATGAAATTCATTTTACTTAATTATAAAGCAGTACATGCTCACTCCAGAAAAATGAGAAAACACAGAAACAAGAGGATGATTATATGAGAAACTCATAATCCCACCACTTGGAGATGACTACCATTATTACCATGGTATTCTATATCTTTGCAGATCTTACTCTTCCAACATTATTTACAAAACTAGTTCACACTGTTTATGATGTAACCTCTTATTTTTCAACCTAAATATATATTATAAGAAATTTCCCCTTACTATATAGATTGCTTCAACATCATTTGATATTTATAGTATTACATTAAGTAAATATTTTGTATTATTGCAAAGAGCATTGTATATATTTGTACATAAATTTCCACGTACAATTAATTATTTCCTTAGAATGAATTCCTGAAAGTGGAATTACTGGGTCAGAGGGCATGTGTACTTGTTAGTCCGTTGTTCTGTTTTGCTGGAATCCCTCCAGAAAGGCTATAACAATTTGTAGTCTCACGAGCAGTGTTTGCCTTTTGTTCTTTTGTTTTCCAGTTCATTTTGGTCATTGCAAGATCATTTTGATCATTTAAACAATGAATAGTACTTCACTGATTTCTTGTATTTAACCATTAAAGAAGTCTTATATTTTTCATATATATATGTATATTGATTATTGGCATTTCATCTTTTCTTTATTACCTATTAATAACCTTAGCTGATTTTCAGGGGAGGTCTTTGTCTCCATTGCTTTATAAGAGCTCTTTGTATCTTAAATATTAATTTTTGTTCTTCCTAGTTTATTTACCTCTTAATATTTGTTAATGGCATTTTGTATTTAAAATGTTATTAGTTAGTCAAATCTAATTTGTCAGTAATAATGATAATATTTAACATTCATTGAATACTCATTATGTCCTTGACATTATGCCAAGTGCTTTATATGCATTATCTCATTAAACTGTACACATTACATAAATAGGAAGCTCAGACCCAGAGAGGTTAGATAACTTGCCCAAAGTGCTACGTCTGTGATTTTGAATCTAGGATCATCTTATGTCATAGACCATACTTATTGGCTACTTTATTATACTGATTTGAAAATAACAATAACTAATGTTTATTTTATTGCTATGTGCCAGGTGCTCTGTTAAGCACGTAAAAAACAACTAAAAACACAAAGAACCTGTTTTCATGTTCATACTTTTATTCTTAAAAATTGCTGACAATTTATTGCTTTTTTCTAGTTTAAACCTCAAAATATTTAAAAATTATGTGTGTGTTCAATTTATATGGAGAATATAATCATTGGATTCAAATATCTAATTCTTGCAGATTTTTGGTACTTGGAGTTTAAACTTCTTTAGTGCCAAATTAGGGACATAAAGTGAACGTCAAATTGCTATATATTTACTTTGCTCATCATGAGTAAACCTTATTTTTTGCACAACTTTAATTTTACCATAATGTTTATCTTAGTTGCAAAAGTAAACACAGTGGTGGTTTTAAAACGAGATACGTTTTTATTAGCTTCACTCTGTGTTTACTTAACTGTTCAGGCTGTGGCTCTCACTTTCCTTGCTGTGTGTTTTGATTAATGGCCCCTTGGACTTGTTCCAGAGTATACTGATTACGGTCAGTACACTTCAAAAATGATTTATTAATTGTGTTTGCAACTCAGAATAATTAAGTAAAGATCGATCATATGCATTATTATAGGTTTGCCAATAAAATCAGAAGTTACATTTTCAGATAAAGTTTGCCTGTGTGGTTTTTTTAAAGTTTACATAAAGGACAAAATGTTAACATTTAAAAAAAATGTATTTAGTATTAATCACAGCATTTTGGCCTTTTAAAGTAAGATTGTTTAGTGTATCAGAGACTTAGTTTTCTAATTATCTTAAATTCTATTTTAACATAATTTCAAGATAATACATTTCAATGGAGCTTACATAGGTGTTCAAAAAAGTATTTATATGTTTATAACTCACCCCAGGAACAACACGTACTACAATTCCCCCAGGCTATGACATGCATTTAAATTCTAAATTACTGACAGACTCATATTTTTGTTAAAAAAAAAAAAAATTTAATAGGAGGCTGTTAAAATTTTTCTGAGTTTTAGGTAAAGGGAGTTTATCATGTTTTATATATATTATGCTCATGTTGTTTGAAAGACTTTGATGCATAAAATTTCTCAAACTTTGGCTTGATAATAGTTACTGTTTCAGGCATTTTAAGCATTCTGTAACATAGAAAATGTGTAAATATTTATTATACCTGCTCAGTGGGCTTATTAATCAAAAGAAATGACTCCCTGCTCATAATTTATAGTTCAATATTGAAAGAAAATTAGGTATTTTAAAAAATTTGTTGCGCTTGTACTATATTCACAATTTACATTGTAACAGTGAAATTCTATAACTTCAGTTATCTACTATGATATATAACTAAATGTAAAATAGGTATTTGGTTTGTACTGAAACATCATGAAATAAAATGTTTTATCACAGTAGAGCTGAAGGCTATTTCATGTTATATGAAAGTATAAGCTGGTTATGACAAAATAAGAAGGTACAAACTCCAAAAGTAACTGAGATGTTGGCAACTGGCATAAAGAAACCAGGTAGAAGAATAAAAGCAATAAACCTAAGAAATTAAAAATATATAGCAATATATTAGTATTATTTAAGGATTTTTTTTGTTTTTGATAAATCCTTACTAAAGGACAAAGAGCATGCATTGGTTAAATATCATTATTAGAAAATATTCTTAATAAAATTTTAGGTCTTATATTTTGTTTAGTTGAAAATCTTTTACAGTAATCTTATTTCTAAAAAATTTCTAAAAATTATAATTTCTCTAAGTCAAACTTGTACATGGTACTTTAAAAATATTATATTTGTAATAAATGAAGATAAATTATTAATATGTTGAATAAAACAATGTTATCACCACCAGCATTATTGAGTGCTTATTCCTGTCTATATCACTTCTAGAAATACAGAATGAAAGGTTGGCACACGCTCTATGTTCAACAGTTTTTGTATATGAAATAAAACAATGAAGGAAGATTAATCAGTATCTTTTCCTTTTTGTTCACATCATATTTTCTAACAAATTATCTTTAATATGTGTATAGCTAACTGACTAAAATGTGCCAAATTCCATAATAGGTACAAGAATTAAGAAATTTCAGAGGAATCAGAGTTGATATTCCATTTGGAAGACTATGGACTAAGGAGATGTGGTAAAATTAGAGAAGAGTGGCCAGTAGGAGGTGTTATTTGAGTTTGGCTTTGAGAATGAATGGTGTTCCTAGAGGCATAAACTGAAGAAAGATAATGCAGAAACTAATAATTGAACCCAGTCTACAGATTCCCCTTATTTCTCTTGGTAACAGAACCCCTTTCTACCACCTGCTGCACCTGCAGGTTTTAACAGGGTGTGTGGCTGTCTACATAGAGGCTACATTTCCCAGCCTCACTGGCTGTGTGGTATGGCCGTGTGATAAATTCATTGCCAGTGGGATATGAATGGCAATGATTTGTGCAGTTTGTGGATCTTGCCCATAAAATGATTGGCCATACATTCCCGTGTCTCTTCCTCCCTAATAACCCCATCTTCAACCTAGCATTTAAGGAAAACATCTCAGGAGATGACAGAGCAAAACGATATGAGGAGTCATGGTCCCCAGACAGTCTCATGGAGCAGGGCAGTGTATCTACCATGGAATTCCCAGCTACCTCTGGAGTGTTGTCTGTGAGAGAAATAAATGTCTAGCTTGATTGAAACCATGGTACTTTTTGGATCTGTTTGTTAGAGAAACTTGGGATATCCCCTAACTAAAAAGAAGGTCTATCCTATCAGGGGAACAGATTGCATAAGTAAATGCATGGATAAGGTCTGGAAGATAGAGGACCAGTACTCATTTCATGTGGTACATAGAAATAGGAATGAAGCTTGGCAAGGTAGGTTGAACTTAGATCACAAAGGGACTTAAATACTAAGATTATTTATTTGGACTTCTTTTATGAATGCAACAAAGAACTATTAAAAGGTTTTGAACTAAAAAATGAATGAACAGTGTTTAGGAAAATTTCTCTGGAAGCCATATATGGGTGGAAAGAAAGTTACCAGTTAGCAGTGAAGATAGGAGAATATTATAGTAACCCTGGAAAAAGTATCTGAAGAATACTGATCATGTGAGTGTGATTAGAAAGGAACAGAAGGGATGGATTGAGAAACACTTAAGGTTGCTATTTGGTTACCCAAAGTCCTGGGAAGCCTCATCAGTTATTGAAAACTATGTAGTAAACCAAAGTAAGTCATCTGTCTTACTTTAGAAATCAGTCTGCCTCAAAAGCTGTATAAACACAACTTGGTGGTCATGGGCATTGACTTCTCAAAGACTGTAAAAGTTCCCTTTTCCACATTGGTATATTTATATAATCAAGTATATAGATTGTGATGTATTAATATTACATCATTTTACTTCATTTCATTTTTTGAACTTAATTTCACACATAGGTAAGTATATTAATCAGCAAGCTATCTTCAAATTGTGCTTTAAGAAGGGCTGTGGCCCTGGAAGTTACACTGTAGCCTCTGAAAACCTTACATTCCTTGATATAGGGGTTCTCGTTCCCTCCAACCACAGGAAGTATTCCTTCTGGACATGTATTTTCATTGTAATCTGAAGTCACAGGGTTTCTCTTGCATGGGGATATCTGATATTCTTCTTATGGACTACAGAGAAAATTGACTTTTTCACTGTCACAATCTGTCATGGGTATAGTGTTGATTTTAAAAAGTGTTTTCCTTAGGGCCAAGATATATGACTTTCTAGACATTTCAGAGCAGATAAGATACAAATTGAATTTACAAATGAATTTGGCAAACTAATGAAGTAATAAGGTATTGATATGAAATCAAACAAACAGTCCTATATATCCTTATACAAGGAAACCATGAAAATAATAATTTTCTACTTATTGAAGTTTATTTTTGGTGAAGCAATAAATAGTACAATACAAAACATAGAAGCCTAGGAGACATTATGTTAAGCAAAATAAGCCAGACACAGAAAGGTAAATACTGCATGATCTCACTCATATGTGAAAGCTAAAACACATTGATCTCATAGAAGTAGAGAGTAGAATAATAATTACTAGAGACTGGGAAGGGCTGGGGGAAGAGGGAGGTAAGAAAAGATTGATAAACAAATACAGAAATACAGCTGGAAAGGAAAAACAAGTTTTAGTGTTCTATAGCACTGTAGGGTGACTCTAGTTAACAACAACTTATTGTATAATTTCAAATAGCTAGAAGAGAGGATATTCAATGTTCCCAGCACAAAGAAGAGACAAATGTTTGAGGTACTGGATATGCTTATTACTTTGATTTGATCATTACATATTGTATACATGTATCCAAATATCACTTTGTACTCCATAAATATGTACAATTATGTGTAAAACTAAAAATGAAAAAACAACAAAACAAAACATAAAAACTGTCGAAGAGAACATTTTATCTGTCCTCAACTGCTATGTGGGCAAGTAAGGAAGATGAAAATCTCAGTATTCTTACTGAATAATAAGATGGTCTTTTAGGTCTAGAGTATGCTTTTGGAGTCCTTCATATAAGCTGCTAGGAAGGTACATTAATAACTTACAGAAGAGGAAAGCAAACCCCTCATAAGAAAGAAAACTTAGCATTACAAATTATTATTAGATGGTGGTTATAGGTTTCTCTGCCTTTTATCTCCGCCTTAATATGAAGTACCTATTATGTGCCAAGTACTATATTTGATGCTGGGGCTACAGCAGCAAACAAGATAGACTAGGTACTTTCCCACAAGAAGGATATGATGTAGTTGCAGAAATAAACCAATAAATGATTACAATACAGTATGATAATGAAGCCATGTGGTATGATAGTTCCAGGTACATTTGGAATGCTTAATTAAAATGAGTGCTAGAGATAGGCACAAGTAAAAGGAAAAAATTATCTTTTTTTAATTAACCAAGGATGGATGCACAGATAAGTGACTGCAAATGAGAATGTATTATATCTGTTAGAATTCAAAATTAACCTCCAAAATTGGGAATTCAATGCAAGTTTGAATTGAATAGAGAGAAAAAAGATAATATTGTACACTAGCATAATACCTAGCACACAACAGTTACTCAGTAATTATCAAGTAAATGAAGTAATAAATGGATCTTTTCTGTAAGGAAGGAAGGGAAATAGAAAGTGGATCTCACCCAGCTGAACCCTCCCCTTCTTGGTAAGTAAAGCCTGAAATTTAAGAGTCATCTTTAACTGCTCCCTTTCCCTGATCCCTACATCCTGTCCATCTGCCAGTCTTAGACTTTCTGCTTCTAAAATATCTTAGAATTAATCACTTGTTTTCCACTTCTCCTGCCACAGGCCTAGTCTAGGCCACAACCATATTTTACCTCATTACTGCAATCTACTCCCTTTTGTCTTCCCATTTCTACTTCTTTAACTTCTAATCCATTGTCCAGATAGTGAAGTTCTGAAGACACAAATTAGATTATATCTCTATACTTTCCATCTCTCCTGAATTCCTTTTTCTTCCCTAGAATATTCCAGTGCCTTCCCATTGTACTTATAATCTAAACTCATTACTAGAAGTCATATGCTTTGAATTACCTTGCCTCTGCATCATCTTGAAACTAATTGTGTGATTTATTCATTTGTTTAAAAAATACTTATTGGTCACTTTCTCAGTGCCAGGAAGTGGTATAGTTGATGCAGAAAGACTGTTGAAGAAAAGCAAGGGACTTACTTACATATATATGGGATGGGGCAAATAATAATTAGGGGAAAAAAGAAATAGTTACACGTGTAAAGCAAAGAAGTAAAATAATATGATGTGATAGTGCATTACTGGGTGGCTGCTTTTGATTGGGTCAGGAAAGGCCCCTCTGATGATGTTTAAGTTGAAGTGTGGATGACAGGGAGATGATCTTACAAAAATCAAGCTGAAGAGCATTCCACGCAAGGAGAACAGCTAGTAAAATATTTCTAAATTGAGACCAATTTTGACCTTTTGTAGGAACAGAAAGGAAGCTAATGCAACAAGAGTATTATTAGCATGAGGAGAGTAGATAGAGATGTGGGCAGGACCAGATCATATCAGACTTTGTAGGTCAAAGTAAGAAAGTTGGATATTTTCTTAGTTGTAAGCCATTAAAGGATTTTGTCAGGCAAGTAATATGATCTGATTACTCATAAAGATCTGGTGCTAATATATGGAATATGAATTACCACAGTGCTGCTATAGAAGGGTGTACAAGCCATATATTTCACAACCTTACACAGTGGTCCTGAGGGAAAGAGAAGATGCAGTAGCAATGCTTAAGAGGTTATTCCAGGAAAGAGATGATGATGATGTTATTAGCTGAGGAGACAGAGACTTGCGGTGGACAGGGGTAAAGAATAAGAGGTGGTAAAGTGGGTGAAAGAGGAATCAAGAATGTTTTTTATGATTTTGGCTTAAGTAACTGGGTGGATGGAGAACAGAGACTGGGGAAATGAGAGGAGGAGGCTTAGTGGTAGTGTAGGGGATAAAGAGTTCCATTGGTTCCAAGTTAAAATTGAAATGTCTATTAAGCATCCAAAAGGATATATGTCAGGAGGGCAAATGGCTATATAGATTTATTGTTCTATAGAGAGATTTAGAGTAAGACAAAGATTTGGTGACCATAGGCACGTACAGTCAATCCTTGTTATTCACAGTGGTCATGTTCTGTAAAGTATCTTTGAACATTAAATTAACAAATACTGAACCATTGTTCCTAATGGAAATACAATACAGGGTTAGGTTTCTGGAGCCTTTGGTCACATTTACATCAACTAATCAATACATACCATGGTTTTTCTATATTTCTATTTAAAATCACCTTATTTGGTATTGTTGATTAGTTAACATTTAATTCATGAACACAGCACTGTCAGATTTTAGGTATTCTGTTGAACATGTTTATGCTTCAATTTCCTTAATGAAAAAGATAATACTACTACCTACCCAGATTTGTAGGAATTATGAGGTAATGGACATATGATCCTTAGCATAGTGTCTGGCACATAATTAGCACTGAGTATATTTACCATCATTATTTTTATCATTCCATCTCTAAGATGCTATCAGTTGTGAATCCCCTATTGATATCGCATGTTTTTTCAACTCTTTCTGCATACTGAATAGTATAGAGTGTGGAATTATCTTCTGCTATTTTTCTGATGCTGTTATAAACAATGATAATTTCTATTAGTGAATGAGTAGGAAGTCCCATATTTAAAACAGAATTTTTTGGAGGAGAAAGTTTTTTAAATGCAAAGTTTATTCAAAAAATATTTGAAGGTCTAATATTTACCAGACACTGTTTTAAGAGATACAGTAGTGAACAAAACAAAATCCTATTTTCATGGAAGTGAAATCTTAGTTAAAAAAGAAATCTTGAACTCATTACAAATTTCAATTCCTTTTCAAAGCCTTTTAGCATATATCTTTGACAGATTAGAGAAGTATGTTTTTAAAAAAATGAAAGAATGAAAGATGTTTCTGAAAGAGACAAATGGAGGAGGGAAAGAAGGAAGGAAGAAAGAAGAAAGAGAGGGAAGGAGAAAGGGAAAGAAAGAGTCTCAGTAGGACAATATGTAAAGGTTGGAAGTTATTTTTTCTGGCTCTCTGGGCTCCTGTGAATATCTGCCAAATCATCCTTGGGGTTTTTCTCAAGGAGCTAGCAGGTAGGGCACACAGGTAAAAAAGAGAATTTCTACATAGTACAATAACTTTTTTTTTTTTGACCAGTAAGGGGATCGCAACCCTTGGCCTGGTGTCGTCTGCACCACACTCAGCCAGGGAGCACACCAGCCATCCCTATATGGGATCTGAACCCGTGGCCTCGGGGCTAACAGCACCACACTCACCTGAGTGAGCCACGGGGCCGGCCTATAGTATAACGCACCACACTCAGCCAGGGAGCACACCAGCCATCCCTATATGGGATCTGAACCCGCGGCCTCGGGGCTAACAGCACCACACTCACCTGAGTGAGCCACGGGGCCGGCCTATAGTATAATAACTTTTAAAATACAGATGTATACAGGCTACATACAGAAAAATAGAAGTTAGCCCACTTAATCCACTACTGACTCAAATGCATTCCTGGATTACCTTTCAGAGGCACTACTGTGCCTTGTATTTTCAGTGAACACAATTGAAATTTTCACCTGAAACTGAAAACTCTTGTTTTTCTTGATATTTGTATTATTTATATTATTATTTTACTTGGCTACTGTCTTTTTCTTTAAACTTTAAAATTGTTGTAATTTTGTTCTACATATCAAATAATTTACAATGATAGGGCATCCAAACCAGTGACTAATTCATTCTGAATTTTAGGGATATTATAGATCATTGTTGTACTCTAAAAATTCTTAATTTATTACTTATTACACGCCCATTTGAATCACAAGCAATAAAGGGGACAATAAGGCAGATAATCTAAAATGGCAGACAATAATTCTTATTTTTTCTATTTTCTCTTTATTTTGTTCACTTGCTTCAGATAATTATTGTTGTACTATTGGAATGGAATTTATTGATTATCCAATCCAAAATATATGGGAGATAACCTTTACATAAATGTTCTGTGAGACAAAAGGTATACTGCTTTAAATGAAAACAGATTTCACCCAATAATGTCCACCCTCTGGTCACAGTCCTGCCTTCTATATCATATCAGATAAATCTACATTAAAGTCACTCACATAGAGTAGGGTCATATTATAAGTGCATACAGCTATGCATATTCAACATACAATTATAATCTCCATCCTCTTCTCCCATCATTATAAAGGGGGAGGGATGAAAGAGAAAGGGAAAAGGACAAATTAAATAGTGCTGGGCATTCTACTCAAATATATGCCCTGGACTAAATATGAAATAGAAAACATGTATCTTCTTTCCCCCTATTTGTTTGAATTCTCAGTATCTTTCCATAATATGAGCAGGACATTTAAAGATAAACTCTTTTCATACAACATGGCCACTAAACACAAGGCAGCCACATTACATTTCCTATTCAGTGGAAAACAAATAGCCATGAGTCTCAAAATAGGAGGAACCCTATTGATCCTGTGGTACTAGACCAATTGAAATTGGTATATCTTGCTAGAGTATAGTATTTTTCTAAGGATTTTTCAGGATAATTTGATTTTCATGCTGAGACCTATAGTTAGAACTCAACCCCTAAGTAAGATATAACTCCTTTTAATTTGAAGACCATTTTGTCCTGAGTTTTTCCTTCTGCAAGCTAAAAGAGCCTAAGTTTATCAATATTCCCCTTGTATAATGTGGTGTTCATGTGTCAGTTTCTTGGATGGAGTTTCATTTCACTGAATACATATAATTT